>NC_048443.1:14287588-14425990 GCF_004353265.1 Vitis riparia
CTGATGCAACTTGCAATGGCTCGTGCCTCTCACCTAGCACTTGCCATTCAAGGTGATCTTTAACCTTGGATTTCTCTTCACAAGCTCGCAAGAGATAACTAATGAATGTCTCCTTAGAGTCCAAAAGCTTACCAAGTGTTGGCAATTCTAGAAAATCCTACCTTCAAGTCACCTCCCAGAGGCTCGCAAGGGGTAAAACTAGTGCATCTCCATGGACGGAAATCACTTGCCTTACAAGTGTTGGCCCAGGTGATTTAAAGGCGTTTTAAGTTAACTAAAAAGATAAAAACCATTAACGGGTCACACTTTCTCTTCATTAAAAACTAAACAACAAACTTCCAATTTATGCATGAGGGAACTTACCCGGCGTTCTTCACTCCAAGAGACAAAGAGCCTAGCCTCTCATCCTCTAAGGAAAAATCCTCAGAGTTTGATTGGCTAGAAAGAAAACTAAAGAGAAAACAAAAATATATAGAAGAAACAGAGCAAGTGCTCTGTTCGTCGATTACATATATGATATATATCTATGATGGATCTCTTGGAACAAGCTACTCCGAGAGTCCTCCTGAGAGTTTATATAGGAAGGTAATTTACTCTTCATTGGATACTTCCTAGCTAAGGAATTACATGAGTGGCTGAATACAAAGAGAAAATGGAAATTTAGACACAAAAATATCAGAAGAAAAGATCTAAAAGAGTCGGTGCACAACTATCGGGAAGCTTTAGGACCGTTGCACTGTGCAAAATGAGGCCTGCGAGATTTCGCAGATGCACAAAAAGGGTTGCGAAATTACTTCGCAGCAAACGGCTGATTTCGCACCGCTGCGAAGTTGGCTTTCATCTTGTGGTGTTTGGCTTCCATCGCGTCGTGAAACTTCAGAGGAATTCCATAGCACTGTGCAAAAAGGTTGCGAAATCATTTCGCAACACTTTGCAAAATTCTTCCTTCAGCTTGGAGTGATCGGCTTCCAACGGCTGTAACTCCTTCATTTCAGCTCCAAATCATACACGGTTTGAATCATTGGATTCTTGACTTCCTGAGCTTTGAAATGGTATATAGAATGTAGAAAATGGACTTCGAGAAGTGCTCCAAAAGTGCGAAGGAAGACTGCAGCTGCTGTCCTCTGTTTTCTTCACTCTGTTTTCCTCTTTGCTTTTCTCCTCTTTGCTTCTCTCCTTTTTGCATTCCGGATTTGCTTATGGCAAAGGACTTCAAAGCTTCGGTTCTTCATGTTTCTGAGCTTTCCATTGCTTTTCCATGGATTCCAAATAACTCTCCTCAATCATATTGCTTTGGTGATCAAAAAGCTATCAAAACACCAAAACTTAACACAAATTGATTAGAAGTGATTGCAAGGGTCCTTAACATGTTAATTGGGTTAAAAGGCAATAACTACTACTCAAAAGTGTTTAAAAGAGTTAATTACAAGCTATGAAATAGCACTTTTTGAGTAGTAATCATCTTTTGGGTCTTTTCCTTTTTCCCAGTCTTTAGGAAGTTTGTTTGTTATCCCCTGGTTTTTTTTTTTTTTTTTTTTTGTGGTAGTGGTATGTAGGCACATGGCTTCATGGTCCTATTTTATGTAATTGTTGGTATTTGTTTTGTTAATTGAGTTAGTTGTATTGGTTATTTATAACCTAGCTATTCTAGTATGAATAAAGTAAGTCAATTACTCGTCTACTGTTAAGTTTCACTAGTGTTTTGTTCTTTTTCTTATCTTTTAACAAGATTTAGGGCTTTTGTAAAATGGAAAGGAAAACATTGGCTCACCTCAACGACTAGGTATTGGCAGTAGCCAAATACACAGGAGAGTTTCAATGCATCTTGATGTATTTACCATCTATTAAAACAAACAATAAACCTAAAAGGAATTGGAGGTTACTCTTATAGGTCAATGGTGTGCCTTAATGGATGAAAAATTGGGGAAAAAAAAAGAAAAAGAAGATGATGATTAATAGTAAAATGGTATAAAAACATGAGCAAAAGAAGAGAAAAGTAATAAAAAGATGAACAACAAGAAGGAAAAACAAGATGAACAAAAGAATGATGAGTTTTGACCCTTAAAAACAAAAACATGAGAAAACACAACAGAAATGAAAAAAAAATGAAACAAACAATAAAAAAGGAAAATAAAAAAAGAAGGAAGATGATGATAAAGATGGAAAAGAAAAACAATAGAAGAAACCAATAAAATATGAAAAGAAAAAGATATAAAAAAGAAAAGACAAAAGGAAAAACAAAGGAAAGTATATATGGTGGATTGATCATCTGAACGAAAAAAGCCAATAATTAAAGACATAAGAAAATAAAAGAAATGAAAAAAAAATGAAACAAACAATAAAAAAGAAAAAAAAAAAAAAGATGATGACAAAGAAGGAAAAGAAAAACAATAGAAAAAACCAATAAAATATGAAAAGAAAAAGATATAAAAAAGAAAAGACAAAAGGAAAAACAAAGGGAAGTACATATGGTGGATTGATTATCTGAACGAAAAAGTAAATAAATAAAGACATGGTTTTGTCTTTAAAGAAATAAGGGTATTTTTGTTATTTTAATTCTTTGAAAATATTGTTAAGAGTTTGCAAACATTTGTTGGGTGTAGGAGGTGTCTAATAATTTACCTAATATTATATTTCTAGTATTATTTTAGTTTATATCATATTATTTTTTAAATTCTAGATGATATTTATTTGGAAATTTACTATAAGATAAAGAAAATCAGTAATTAAAGATTGATATCCAAATTGGTCCTTTTATAAATGCCAATAATTTAATTGAGTATCAAATCCAATGGCGATTTTCTCAGATATGTACCAAAATCTTCTTATGGCACCATATATTAAAATTGACACAAAACCAAGGGTCGTTAAATGTAGGGAGATTGTATTCTAATATAAGAAATGTAAAAACAATGGAAATAGTGTTATGAGATTCTTATAATAGACTAACCTACAAGCTTTGAATGTAAAATTTGTCATTGAAGTTGTTACTAAGTGATTGAGATGGCAAAATCATTTGCAATGTGCTTCATCTTGCTTTTCTTGTTTGCTTCTATCTCAGGTTGGTTTATCTTGTCATTTAGAGTAATATTTGACAAGCCTTTTAGATTATTTTGTGTTGCCAATATAGATAAAGATATAACCAATATGTCATTTTTTAATAAAACATTATATCACCTGTCATTTTATTTGTTATAAAAATTTTATTTAGTTTGGTTGAAAAACTAGTTAGTAATCACAAATAGTGGAAGTGATTATTTTGATGTTGCTTCATATTATATGCTAATTCGTTGAATGTTGGAAAATAATGTATTAATTTTTTTTTTATTGTTGGTGATTGAAATTATACAACAAAGTCAATTTGGCATAATAATATTTGTTAACCTCATTTTTTTATCTTTTTTATTTCAAGTCAGTGAACAAAGTTAATATCATAACCAAATGATTTTGTCATTTATTTTGAACTAATAACTATAAATAGTTTTATGCTACCTTGTGTTAAGCTTTTAGTCAAAATTAGGAGGATATTAGAGATATCAAGGAGTAATTGAGCAAAAGAAAATTTGACAAATTCCAACATATAGATTTATGGTAGTGTGAAATGTAATTTCCTATTGTTCAAAATCGTATAGAGTTACAACCAACCAAAAAAGAGGAACAATAATGGAACCTTTGATGCTATCATATCAACATGCTTTCTAAGAAATAGACTTATAAATATAGATTAGTTAATACAATTCTAGTGTAGAAAAATTGTTATTGAAGTTATCATTGACTTATTTAGATGACAATCAAAGTTATTTACCATGTGCCACTTTCTACTCTTCCCATGCCTCTTCCTCATGTTTGTCTTTCTTAACATGTGATAGAATATTTTCTTTCTTTTAAAACGTTAATTTTAAGATAAATTAAATTCATCGTATAATTTTAATCACTTTCAACATATGCTTCTTTTATCTAAACCTTTGAAATTATATGATCTAGTAAATTTTATCATTTTATTTTGTAGTAGGCTAAAGAGTTATTAAAATAAAATAAATAAAATAACATTTACAATATTGTTCACTGCTTTAAGTATAATGAAGGCTAATAATATGTTTAAAAAAACTATCACTTTTTTTTTTTTTATTCATTTCAAATTTAAACAAAAAAATATTTATATGTTTAAATGTCTTGAAATTTAGACATTTCAAGAGTCAATTTTTTGTTAGAAAATAGTTTACAAAAGTCAAATTTTATATAAAATCTCAAAATCAAAAATTATTAACAGTTGATTATAGCCTATATTCCTCATATTGAGATTTGGATTCTCATAGCTTAGATATTCTTTTTCTAATTGGTATAAAGTAATAATTATGTCCATAAATTTTTATCATAAGTTTTTATTCTCCATAATATTTTATTTATGAATAAAATTTGCAGTTGAAGCAAAGTGTGCTCAGATGCATTTCCCTGTGTTACCTACCCAAAATGCGGGAGTGATTGCCAAGGAAAACATCCCACCTGGGTAAATTATACATGCCTTGGAATACCGCCTCATAATCCTACAAGCGTACAATGTCTTTGCTATTACAATTGTTAGAGATTTTGGTCATCCCACCTACTAGTTCTTCCATTATCCTACATCTAAATAAGTACTTTTATTATTATCTCCAACCATAGTAAACATGGTAAATTTTTATTAGTATGAATAAATTAACTTGGACATTGTGATTTAGTATATCATTCCTTTTTCATAACTATTTTGTTTTTTCATATTTGAGGTAAGATTAATTCAACTCATAATGCCTCAAAATTTTGAAAAATTTATATAATTTTCTACTCAAAGGTGAATAGAATAACATATGCTAAATAAGTTGATCAACAAATATAGTAACCTCCTAAAGATAATAAATTTCATAACAAAACTAAAAATTAGGTGCTATATAAGCTTCCTACAAAATCAACAAAAATTTAGCATTTTCTAGGAATGTGATATTCAAAAGTTTTTTTACCACTTCTGCTTTCTATTTTTAAAGAAATGTAAGCTTATTATTAATAATGATAATCTCTAAAGTTCTAAGCTTCTATTAATTATAAATGTTACCCTAGAGAGGCTTTGAAATTCAAAATTTAATTTTAAAGACGTATGCAAATTACTTAATCCTACTATGGAAAAATGGATCATAAGTGACAACAGTAAGCTCACGAAGTCATTTCATTTAAGGGAAATGCATTCGAGGGGCAAGTCTAATGCCAACAATTGCAACAATTCTATCTCCAATAAATTATATGTTATATTGTTATCGTTAAAAAGCTTGTAATTGGACATCTCTTAGTTAAAATTATGAGAAAATTCAACTTATTGAATTGCATATAAGTTTCTTGATTATCTTACTAGAAGTTAACTTAACTTTAAAGTCAAGTTAATATCTAAAGTTTATAAAATATGATGAATATACGTTAATAGAGTGGGATGGTACCGTACATGACAACAAAATATTATGAATTGATATCTTATTATAATATTTTATTGTTAAAAAAAACATCTAGAATAATTTGAAATAGTCATACTTGGCGTTTAAATGTTGTATACTATAACTTAGGAAAAAAGAATTCTTATCATTTTAGGAAGATATTATAAGAAAAGAAGAGAATATAATATTATCCATCTCAGAGATCTCTCATATGGATGAAGTCAAAGTAATGTGTCAAAAAAATAATATCTAAAACTAAAAAAATAAAAAAAATTCAATTCTTTCATTAACATTAAAGAAAATCGAAAACTAAAATTTTTAAAACTCTAATTTTTATCTACATTAAAATAATATCTAAAACTAAAAAATATCTAAAAACACTAGCTTTCTAATTAACATTAAAAAATTAACTAAAACTTACATTATAAAACGAAAACTTTTATTAACCTCCTACACAAATTTTTGTCTGAAAAAAAATCATTATATTTATAACTTTCCACTATCATCCAAAATTCATCTAAAACTAAAAATAAAAATAAAAAATATAATTTGCCACTATCATAAAAAATTCAAAAACTTTAATTCAAAAAGTCTAACTTTCCACTATCATCCAAAATTAACCAAAACTAAAATTTTAAAAATTAATTTTCCACTATCATCCAAAATTCAAAACTAAAATTTGCAAATTTCAATTTTTCCATTATCTTTTAACATTAACCAAAACTAAATTGAAAAAAAAAAAACTTAATTTTCTACTATCATCCAAAATTCATCAAAAACTAAAGTTTACAAATATCTATTTTTTCCATTCTCACCCATTATTCAAAACTAAAATTTGCAAATTCCAATTTTTCCATCACCACCTACCATTACCCAAAACTAAATTTTAATTTTCCACTATCAACCAAAATTCATCCTAAACTAGAAAAAAAAATTAAAAGCATTTAAAAGAAGCCACTTTTCCACCTAGTTAAAAAAAACTAAAACAAAAATATCAAATATGTATCTTTTATTCAACTCAAAAAAAAAAAAAAAAAAAACCCAAACTAAAATATCAAAACTAAATTATAGAAACTAACTTCATTCAAATTAAAAAAAGAAAAGAAAAGAAAAACCTTAAATTAAACTAAGCAAAAATTAAATAAAGCAATAACCCACATAGACCATATGAAAACTCTCATAAAATCCAAACTAAAAATGAATTGTATTGCAAAACCCATGTTATGATGTATCAACGAAAAAAAAATTATTATGCAATATAGTAAACACCTTGTTACTTGATGTAATATAATGCAATTCATACTTGAAATTAACCAACACCACCACTATATAACAACTATTGAAAAGTATAATAATGAAAAAGTATAATATAGCACAATATAATAATTAAAAGTATAATATAATACAACAACTATTATTAATTGACTTTGGAATATCTCATAGTATAACATAATAATGAAAAGAATCCACACCTAAACTGCTAAGAATGGGGTTGTATGTAGATGGTGCATGTAAGTGGTGATGTCCCCTTTAAGTGCGTGATGGAGATCCTAGAGAATGTGTTGCCCTCTTCAAAAATCAGTACATGTGTGCAATGGGATGATTTGGTGCTTTCTCATGCCCTTGCTAAGTAGCAGCCTACCTCCTTTGTGCATGCTTCCTTAGAGTGGATTTTCAATGGTGCCACTGTGTTATCTTCCAAGGGCAGCCGTGGTGGAGATTTTTTCAAAAATGCTTCTTGCTTCCTATGTTAGAATCTGGCTGCATGTTATAGATGTCCTCCAATGGCATTCACCCCCACCTAAAAATCGGCTAAATCTTCTTCCAAAAATCCTTAGAACGCCTCCTCAAAATCTAGCTTGTATATTTCCTCTCAGTGGTGTCAATCCCCACACCAAAAACCTTTTCCAAAACACCCCTTCCCCTCCTAAAAACAGTTCCTAAAATCTCTGGTTCACCTTCCTCTCTTTTTTATATGTCATGCTGACCTTCACTTTTTTTTTAAAAAAAAAAAAATCTCCCTTGCCAAAAGAGCCGCCCATTCTCCTTCATTCAACGTACCACTTTGTAATTCCTTCCAAAACCCTATAAGTAACTTACCTTTTTCCATCTCATCCTTCTTTCCTTCTCCAAAAGTCTCCCCGCTTCACTATTTAAAAATTAATAGATCAAATTAAATAGTAAAAAAGAATGTTTTAGAAAATGAGTAAAATTATTAGATTAAACACACACACACATACTCACACATATAACTTTACAAAATTATTATATAAAGTAAAAGAATTTTACAAAATTATTAAATTAAATAAAAGTATTTCACCAAATTAATAAATTGAATAAATAAAATAAAGTAAAATAAATAAATAGATAATAATAAAAATGAAAGTCATACAAGTCACGCAAAAAAAGTGAACCATGCAAGTCATGCAACTATGCAAGAATGCAAGCCATGCAAAGAATTGCATAAAAGGTTACCTAGGTGGGCTAGGTGAACCAAAATGGGCCTAGGGTGGTGCCTAATGGGCCAAGCTTACCTAAATAGGCTTGGATGCCTAGATGGGCCTGAGTGAACCTAAGTGGGCCTTGGTGGTTCAAAAAGTGCCTAAGCGACCTAGGGTAATCGGAAAAGTGTCTAAGTGTCCTAAAAGTGTTCCTAAATGAGCTATCTTAAAAAAAAAAAAAAGACAATTATAGGTCTAAATTGGGTTGCCATGGGTCACAATGAGGGCCTAGATAAATCCTTCAACCAAAGTCACCAAGATAGCTAAAAAAAAAAAAATTGTTGTATGAGTAGCAATGGGTTAATAGAGAAATACTAAGGAGTACTGAAAGAACACCTAATAGGCCATGTACTAAGGGGACAAAATGGAGGGTCAACAAATATGCCTCTCTTTAGTGAAGATCACAAGTGTAAGGAATATAAGTAGAAATACGAGTAATGAGTGGAACGAAGTGAACTATACTGAAGAACTAAAAGACCATAAATTTTGTCCTAACACATGATGAGGTAAGCTCAAAACTCGGGATTGCCAAACTAGATAAAGAAATGACTCTACATATAAGAATGGCCAAGTACGGGGAATGTAACTCCAAGAACAACTAGGGTTGTAGGCTATGAATGCCTAAACTCAAAGTAACATCTTTGAATTCCTAAATAGGAAAGTAGTGGCTCTGAATGCTTGCTGCTCTAAATTCCTATGGCTTTAAACACCTATGACTCTAAATGCCTATGAGGTGAGGGGTGACTTTAGACACCTAATCGATGGGAAGACTCTAACGCCTATGAGAGGAGGGGTGACTCTGCACACCTAACTGATGGGATGGCTCTGAATGCTTACGAGAAAAATGGTGACTCTACGCACCTAACCAATGAGATAACTTTGAATGTCTATGGCTTTGAACACTTATGAGGGGAAGGGTGACTTTGCATGCTTAACTAATGGGATGACTCTAAACGCCTATGAGGGGAAGAGTGACTCTACACACCTAACTAATGAGACAACTATAAACACCTATGAGGGGAAATGTGACTCTGCATGCCTAACTGATGGGATGTCTTTGAATGGCTATGGCTCTAAACGCCTATAAGAGAAGGGTGACTCTGCACGCCTAACTGATGGGACAACTTTGAAAGCCTATGAGTGGAAAGGTAACTTTGCACGCCTAATCGATGGGACAGCTCTGAACGCCTATAGCTTTAAACACCTATAAGAGGAAAGGTGACTCTATGCGCCTAACTAATGGGATGACTCTAAATGTCTATGGCTCTGAACACTTATAAGGGAAATGGTGACTCTGGATGCATGGCTAATAGGACAACTCTAAATGCCTATAAGGGGACGAGTGGATCTGTATGCCTAACTGATGGGGTGACTTTAAATGCCTATGAGTGGTGAGGTGACAGTAGACAAAATAAATCTGATAATTTCTACATAAGGGATTTGCTTTTTCCCCAATGTGACAACTCATAAAGATCAAAACCTAGATTAGGTAATGACGGAGTCTGACTAAAATGTGATAATCTCAAAGAAAGGGGTATGCCCTAATATTAAAGGTGCATCAAGCTAATAAAATGTCAAATGAAATAAGTAGTTGCATATATCGTAGCGAAAATGAAACAACACATCATGATAAAAGTCTCAAAAAGGTATGAACATAAATCTCTCTATATCTTAAATACGTTTTTTATCAACTAATCTCAAACATAAAACCTAACAAATGTACATCATTGTTCGACTGAAGAATGAATATGGAAAAAAAAAATTGTCTCACAAAAAGTCGACTAGGGAGTCCATTGATGCTCTCTAAGTGAAATCTAATGTGATTTGTCTTAGTCTCCAACAAAGTCTTATAAAGTCGACTATGATATCACAAATCATGAGAAACCTAAAAAATATGCTCAAACCAGGAGGTGAACTGGCTGCAAAAATAATGACTGATCATGGAGAAGCCAATCCCCTATGTAGAACATGGAATCATAAATACAAGGCATAAAACTATTCATCTCATCAAAGTGGTGAATATGTCCTAGTATAACAAATGATGCTCACATGAAGTAAGCAATCAATGTTGACCATCTGTCACCACTGCCCCAAATAGATCTCCTTAAAACGAAGGGCATATGCCCCAGTATGGCACCTGATGTGTAAATCTTAGGTGGAACGAACAACACTAATAATTTATTTGTGCATCCAACAATCCTGCAAATCTTAGTGTCCCAAAGGAAAGATAACATGCCCATATAATGATAACCCAAAGTGATAACAAAGTAGATTCATGGTATATGACAAAGATCTATCATTACCAATCAAACATCTCCACAATCATGAATATAGGGGTCATACAAACCAATGACAACTAGGAAAACCCAAGGATGAGGGTAATATGCCCTAGTATAAGCATCTGGTGTGTTAAAGAGATAGAACTGATATCATCAAATGAATACTATCTCCATGCTCAAGTTCCATCAGACATCATCATACCAAATGAAAAAGAAACCAAATGTCACTTGAAGTATCTTTCATAAGGAAAAACACAACAATACCCATACTTCAACTAATCATTAAACCTACCAAACTAAAAATTATCGAAGATAACATTTGATCTTATGGCCTTAAGGTGGTCTTACGACACGGAACGTAAGTAGGCCTAAGGTAATAGGGTGAAAGAAATGAAAAGAAACCAAGCTCAAGTACCTAGTGATCAAACCCAATACCCTCGTGCATAAGATGTAATATGCAATATAATCTCATGAGTCAGTGAACTTGAATGAAATCAATGGAAGTGTCAATGATGAAATAAAAGAAAAAAGAGAAAAAAGAAATGGTAAGGTTGTCAAGGTAGCATATGACATATGTGAAGAAGGTAATGAATAAAAAATGTGTATCAATGTAAGAAAGATGTAGATATGGAATGACTGTATGAAAAGAGATGATGGGAAACGATGGAAAAAAGCGAGAAGGTACAAAGAATGATGACCTACTCATATAAGTATAGTCGAGGAAAGTCATATCACCAATGATGAAATGGTAGTGGAGACAGTGATCCGGAGACTCTAGTGATACGTTACTCAATCCTCACACCTGATGTATATCAACCTGATTCATGAAGCGAAGGATCTCATAGAACATTCACCAAACTCTCATCACTCCAAACACATAACATAAGTGATCAAAGGAGTGAAATACTCTCAAAATGCTCACATACAAGCTCAAAGATGTATATATACCTAATGGACAACCAATGATAAATGATCCAATGAACAACCTATGACAAATAAGCTCAATGAGCAACTCTCAAATATCAACATGTGCTCAATAAAGTGTAATGCCATATACAAACACATTATTATATATTTTATTTTATTTTATTTAGTGAGAACACTAATATCAGTAGATTGAAACTCCATTAAGCAAACAATATAAATGAATAAACTCTCTCCAATCACTGATGAAAATATGAGTCATACCTAAACCCTAGAAGTATGCTAACTCCAATCACTGACAAGTGTATAAAACCCTAACCCTGAGATCACTTCTCAAGCTAAGATGTCTTGATCAAAGTCAATGGATGGAAAGAAGAGTATGATACAACTACCTTGATGCCCTAAAAAGGTCAAAAGTCATTAATGAGAGGAAATAAGGAGAGTGAGATGAAACAAGTGAAGATAAAAACATGGAAATGGATAGAAAATGAGTAATAATGAAACATAATGACAATTGTATGGTAAGATGGTGATAACAAGAAGAAAGAAAATAAATCAAAGAGTCCAAAACTCACAAGACCATCCATGTAAAACATGCATACACAACCAAGGGCCCCTACCTAGATGATGAAAGATAAGTAGAGCTCTAAGAAAGAAAGACTATAATGTATCTCGTGAGGCCCAAGAGGCTAGCAATGGGTTATGAGTGAAAAGGGTGAGATAAGGTATGATGCTAATTGAAATGGTGGCCACCCATCATTTGACCATGATCTCGAACGTAATACTTCTTTAGCTGATCCACTTTGGTTAGCTCTGAAAACTGGTTTCCATCTAGGTTAGTCAACCATGAAGCTCTCTTTGAAGTAAACTTTCATTTGGGGTTTCCAATCAAACCTTTGAGAATCCTTAGAATGAAATCCCCTCTCTGTAATAGTCTCGGCTTGACTTGTTTCTTAAAGGGACGGGTCATTTTTCTCTTATAAGCCTAAATATGGTTGGCAGCTCTCAACCTTCTCCCGTCTAAAATATTAAGTTGATCAAATCGAGTTTGAGCCTACTCTATCTCAGAAATCTGCTACTCAAAGGCTACTCTCAATGAACCTATCTTAATCTCAATAGGTAACATGGTCTCCATGCGATACACCAACGTGTAAGGTGTAGATCTTGTAGAAGTGCAAAAAGATGTGCGATAAGCCCATAAAGCGAAAGATAGCTTCTTTGGCCAGTCTCTAGAAGTCTCAACCATCTTCCTCAAAATCTTCTTTATATTCGTATTTGCATCCTTTACTACTCCATTAGTTTATGGCCTATATGTTGATAATCTGTGATGCTAAATGTAGTGTTTTTGTGGCAAAGTTTCAACCTCAGCTCGAAAATGTGCCCTTTTATCATAAATCAAGTCATAGAGGACTCCATAATGGTAGATGATATGGGTACTGATAAAAATGGTGACTTTGGCTAATGTCAATCTCATGTAAGATGCGACCTCAACCCACTTAGTGAAATAGTTAATGGCAACCAGGATGAACTCATGACCATTGGAAGATTTCAATGAGATCTTCCCAATAATATCGATACCTCATACTGAGAATGGATATGGTGAGGTCAAAGTATGTAACTTTGAAAGTGGTATATGAGTAAGATCGCCATGTACCTGACACTCTAGGCACCTTTGAAAAAACTGAAAATAATTAGTCTTCATGGTCAACTAGAAGTATCCCAATCTCATAATCTTATGTGTTAACATGTTTCTACCCATATATAGTCCGTAAACCCCTGCATGGACCTCTCTCATTACTTGATTCATAGAGGTTCAACCTAAGCACATAAAAGGCATGCCATCTATTGATTGTCTATAGAAAGTCTCTCCATAGATCATAAATCTAGTGGCTAGCTGCCTCAACATTTTCTAATCCTTGGTTGTTGTAACCTCAGGATACGTTCTGATTTAAGAAATTGATAAATGTCATGGTACCAAGGTAAGTAATCCTGAACCTCTACCTCTCCAATTAGATGACAATATGCAAGTCTAGATCGAGTCTCAAGCAATAAGGGATGAACTACCACATAAGTGGGAATGTAAACTGTAGAAGCCAATGTAGCTAAGGCATTAACAAGCTAGCTTTGTGCTCTAGGCAATTGAATATATCTCAATTCTTCAAATTTCTTAATCAATAGCTATAAATAAGCATGGTATGGCTTCAGCTTCGCAACTTTGGTATTTTAATCACCCTAAACTTGTATGAGCACTAGATTGGAATCACCAAATATATCCATCTATGTGATGCCAAGCTCTAATGCAATATTTACACTGATGATACATGCCTCAGACTCAACAATATTATTTGTGACAGGATGATGGTCTAAAAATGTCAAAAGAATAGACTTAGGAATATGATCACCCTAAGGGGATACCAATAGAACATCTATCCCATATCCTGAATAATTAGTCGCACCATCAAAGTATATGCACTAACTTGATAAACTAGTCATAGTAACAAACTTCTTATTTGAAAAATCATCATCAACTGATCCACTCTCAGATTTCGATAATGAAGCTAAATGATCTGCAACAATGCTCCCTTTAATGGATTTCTAAGAGACATACTTAATATCAAACTCTATAAGAAGCACAAGCCATCTCATCAGTGTACTAGCCAACATAGGCCTATCAAACAAGTATCTGAATGGATCTAGATGAGAAATTAGGTGCACTGAATACTTTATCATGTAATGCCTCAGTCTCCTATGACCCAAACCAATGCCAAGATGAGGTACTCAATCACAACATATCTCATCCCATACTCTAACATTCTCTTACTTAGATAGGAGATAACTCGCTTGTTCCCTGAATCATCAAGCTAAGCTAACATGCATCCTAAAGTTATGTCTAAAACTGACAAATATAAGAGCAATGGGCGTCCCAGTGTATGAGGCACTAAAATTGGAGGGGAAGGGAGATACTCCTTAATCCTCTCGAAAGCATGCTAACAATCATCATTCTAGATTATAGGTTGATTATTCCTCAAGAGGCGGAAAATAGGTTCACATATATCTGTCAATTTGGCGATGAAACGGTTGATGTATTACAATTTGCCTAGAAAACCCTTGATTTATTTCTTGGTCCTCGGTGCAAGCATGTCTAGTATGAGTCTAATTTTGTCAAGATCAACCTCTATGCCTTGCTCACTGATCATATATCTCAGTAATTTCCCAAAAGACATGCCAAAGGTGCATTTCTTGGGGTTCAACCTCAATTTAAACTTCTTAATACTATCAAAGAACCTTTCTAAGGTTTCTAAGCGATCTACCCTTTCTCAAGATTTCTTGATTGCATCATCCACATATAGCTCGACATCTTTGTGCATCATATTGTGAAACAAGTTGGTAATTACCCTTTGATAAGTGGCTCTTGCATTCTTTAAACCAAATGACATGACTTGTAGCAGTAGGTACCCCACTTTGTGATGAAAGCAGTCTTCTCCCTATCCTCTAGAGCCATCAGAATTTGATTATACCTATAAAATCCATCCATAAAAGATAACATCGAGTGACCTGCATTGTTGTCCACTAATAAATCAATGTGGGGAAGAAGAAAGTCATCCTTAGGACTGGCTTTATTAAGGTATCTAAAATCAACACAAACCTTAACTTTGTCGCCCATTTTAGGGACAAGAACGACATTAGCTAACCACCCAAGATACTTAACCACTAATAGAAATCCTACACTATTTTTTTTTTTTTTTTTTTTTATGAATTTCTTCTTTAACTTATAATCTCCATTATGGGTGCAATCTTCTCAACTTCTATTTAACTGACCTGAAAGGTGGCAGGATAAGTAGATGACGTTGAAGTATATAGGGATCAAGGCCTAACATATCCTCATACGACCATGTAAAGATATCCAAATATGATCTGAGTAAATGGATGAGGTTGTTTCTTTCATAAGTTGATAAGGGTGATCCAATCTAGGCTTATCAATCGTATTGAAATCAATAATCTCAACATTCTCTATTGCAAGCGAAGCCCCCTCATCTATGGGGTCTGAATTTAGGGTAGAAGAATCCCCATTTAAATCATACTGTGCAATCTCATCATTTATATCAAGTATCTGTGATGTAAACAAATAGGATGAGAACCAAAAAAAAAAAAAAAACCATCATCACAAGAGAGAAAAGAATACTCATAAATGCTCACATCCATAACTATAGCTTCAAAAACTAGTCAAAGTAGGTGACAAATCGTGACATATCAAATGAAAGAGATGGGTCTACAAATTCAAATGCTCTCTCAACTAGGCTAATAGTGCCCTCATACATATTAGTAGTAAGAATAACTTAAGCTGGAAGCCTAGGAGTATGAACAGTCTAAACTTGCTCAACAATCTCGATGACAGACACTCTAAAAAGCTTTAACAATGAGAAAGGTTCCTAATGAGCTGCATCAAGGAACCGAGTAATGCCCAACACGTCATGAGGAATAACCCCATCAATCATATATGCAAGCTTAATGAATATCCTATAATTAGTAGTCTTCTCTGGGAAGCACAAAGAGAATAAGTTGCCTCGATCTAATAATGGTGGAGGAATTATCATAGATGTTGATGCACTGGGGGTCCCATCACCCACGTGTAACTAGTGAAGCATATGCTGAAGCTCATCAACTTCATTCGTAGCAACCTCAATGATAATCTCCTCAACGTGAGGTTGAACCTTTAATCCTCTAACAAAGTAGTCAACCAAGCTAAAAGTGTAAGGGCAAACATGATAGTCAAATGGGATGCCGGACAAGTGAGCCCTCACCTTTTCCTCTTGCAAGCATGCCATTTAACAAACATAATTCTTTGAAGGGATTAGTCTAAGTCCAAAAGGAGCATCATGATCCATAGTAATCATAAACTTACTGGATCCATGCTAGCATCATCCTAACCCAAAACCCGACAGAAAGGACATTTCTTTCATCATATCAAGAACAAAGGTACTATTGGGCTGATCAAATGACATGATCATGATATCTCTACAAAAGTCTTGAATCTCAAGGGTCTATACCTCATCAAATGTGAATCTTGTTAGAAAGAGATAATCATCATTTGTGATTGATCTGCAATACTGGCTTAGATGATAAAATCCCGTCCCTGGTAGACTGTACTTTGTGACCTTCCCATCATAAATGAACTTCACCTTCTAATGAAGGGAAAATGGAATAGCCCCAGCCCAATGAATACAAGGTCGGCCTAAAATCATGTTAAAGGATGCAAGAATCCTTAAAACCTAGAACAATATAGAGAATGTGGTCGGACCAATCAACAAATCTATAGTCAATGTTCGCATAACCTCTCTTTGAGTGTTGTAAGCCCTAACTATTTGTATAGAAGGACCAATGTCTGAAGGTGCAAATCCAAGGGCTATAGTAGTGGTTAATGGGCAAACATTTAGGGCAGAGCCATTGTCCAACAAGATGGATGGGACTCTGTGGCTTACACAAACAACTGAAATATGGAAAGGACGAGTTTGGTTTAACCCCTCTGGTAACAAATTATTAACAAAAAAACACAATGCAAGTGACCTTATCAATTATTAACATATGAATCAACCATTTTAGAGTAGTGGTGGGTGATCTCAACATGTATCTGACTCAAGGCTCAAATCAGTGCATCTCTATGGGTACTAGAAGAAGCCAACAAACTCTAAAATGGTCATCTAAGCTTGGTTGCTCTGCAGTTGTCTCAGAATCTCATCGTCCCATCTCCTAACCTCCTCACAAGAGTCCGTACCAAAAAATGGTATAGCAACTAAAGGTGAAGACCGAGTTATCCTTCCATTACAGGTCACAATATATACATCCACATCATTTGAAACAATATTCTCTGGCTATAAAATAAACGGAGCAAATATGCCCCAATGTCCAATAGCTAATGTCTTAGAAGGAATCAATTGTAATGGTGCCCTATCCAGAATCAAACGGAATGGTGCAGAGACCGAAAAATCTGATGTAACTCTAACAATCTCATACCTATCACCTAGAATAATCGGCTCAGGTAGTCCATCATCCTAACTCAGCATATGTATGTTTTAATCCTCAACAAAGCCTATCTGATTAATCCACTCAGAGGTAAAGACACCATATGTGTGGTGTGAGCAGGTAGAGGGTTCATGGTTACACTTGGCTGCTCCAAGTTAACTAAACCTTGATTTATCAAATCCTGGATAGCATGTCTTAGGGCAGTGCAGCAATCAATGTCATGTCTTGGACCTTGATGGTAAGCATAGTGTAGGTCCATCCTAAACTAAGGTGGCATAGGCTGAGGTGGTGGTCTTGGTGCTAATGGAGTCAATAATCCTCCATCTACAAGCTTCTGAAAAATTGACTCAAAGGCATACCCAACTAGGAAAATTGCTACATATGTCTCTATACAGGTGGAGCCCTAGGCTAAGGGTAAAGAATGGGTAGCCTCTATACGACTTGAGTAGCATAAACTGGCTATGGAACCGGGTATAGATATGTAGAAGTCATAGGCCCAAAGAGAGCAGGTGGCCTATACTGCACATGGGGTGATGGTGGGTAGTAAACTTCAAAAGTCTAGCCAACAGTGTGATAAAGTCTAGGACGCCTCGGTCTAGTGGCATTGATGGCACTCATATCTTTCTCCAATAACTAGCTTCTACCCCTTTGAGCTTGAAGGAGAAGACTCAAGCCACAATACTTTAGTAATGCCCTCTTCTATACCATATAATACCTACACCAAAGATCCAAAGTCCATGTGCAGGAGCCCTATCAAATGCCTAATGAACTGAGGCTGCAGGCTCCTTATAATCATATTGATTTGATCCCTCTCAAATGACCTATCAATGATCTACGAAATCCCTTCAATAGGAGATGAATGATGTGATTGTGTCACTAGGCCTCTACCTTAAGGCCTCCAACTCTCTCCTTGAAACATCTATGGCAATGTTAAATGCAAACTACTATAGGAACTCTTAGGCTAAATCATCTCATATCCGATATCAGGACATATCTAAAGAAGCAAACCAATGTTGAGCCGCCTTGCTTAAGGACATATGGAAAAACATAATCATCTAGGCTTCACATAGTTCATGAGCTCTCATCACAATACTATATAGTCTAAAATGAGTACGGGGGCATCCAATCCTCATGTATCGCTCAATCTCGTGAATCCTAAACTTGGTTGATAGGGTGGCCACTATCAATCCATCAAAATCGTCCCATACCCTCCCTCCATCGGAAACACTCATCTATCTCATCCTTTGTTGAAGCCTATCCATATGTGTATGGCCATCCTCCAAGATTGGAGTAACCATTATGACATGGAGTGGGGCAGCCTCAATATGAATCCGCATATTAAATGATATAAGCTATGGAACTGTTTGACCAGGTGAGGAAGGTGACGATATCTAAGTGTCTTGTGGTACAGTTTAACTAGGTGGGAGAGGTTATGGAATAGTGGGATCATACCACGTGCTCCCCTGAACTGGAACCTGTTGGGCCAACTGCCCATCTATCCTTTGGCCAAGACTAGTTATGGCCTCCCAGATTGAAGCCATAGCAGCAATGAATTGATCAACTATAACCACTTATGGATCCATATCTCTCTGATCCATAATCTAATTTATCTTATCTAACTAGTCTGACACTCTGATAAGTTTGTCTCTAACTTTGATCCAAGAAGCTAAACCCAAATCGAACATATCAATATTCCTACAATAGTGGAAACATTGGATAAGACGCAATGTAAGGGATACTCTACAAGGAATGTCTATCAACTATGCATGAAGGCAACCTTAAAGTACTCAGACTGATACCAAATTTAGAGGAAATATATAAGAGGCTACTATGAAGTTACTAAACTTATCACTACTAACTTGACTCTGAATGCCCACAAATGCACCAATGTGTAGCAATGGAATCCTAATTGGGTCTAAGCTTAACCTACAATGTGAAGGCAACTCTATAAAATAAAATGGGTGGGTTAAAGGGATCCCTAGCATAAGCGATTGTAACCTCTGATAATATGTAACCTTCTCCATGCCTCTAAAGAGACGTGTTACTTCCATGCAAGGTGGTCATCACCTCCACACATGCACTACCTCGCTTCCTAAAAGGTTTCCTAATGGCAAAGGGTCTCACATCTCTCAACACTCAAGGATTATCTACTATGCACAATGATGTGTGTGGGTGCATCTGAAAAGTTATGATCTAAAAGAAACAAAGGAAACACACTAGACACATGAGTATCTATGAAATTTAGCTATGGGTTATACAAGTCTTCATTGATCGGTCTACAATCATCAATATGATGTTGGCTTTCTCCATAGTTCTCCTAAACATAGATATAAACACACTATTTTTAACCATAAGCTTGGTTGAAAGACAATCATAAAGTAACAAGTCTCACATGAAGTATAGGAACAAGAGAAACAAGGTGGACCAAGACTAGTAATTTGGAAATAAGGAGATACAAGTGTGTCCCACATAGACAAGCACCAAGCAGTCATGTAGAATAAAGGGTAGACATGCAACAATCAGTCATACAAAGGGCAAGTATATCAACCAAACTTACCCAACAACTAAGAAAAGATAGGATAATTAATATGAGTAAAGTAACCATTAAGCAAGTAATCAACATCCTATGATGAGTAGGTTGTGACAAGAATAAGCAAAAGAATCATGCTACTAAGATAAGTCGAGGCTTCAAATGAAATTAAAAACAACCATGCAACCTTAGAAGATTATCAAATCAAAACACTTAGTATGCCAAGATCATGCAAGCATACCACATAATAGCACAAAAAGGAGAATCCACTTATTAAAATACCAAATGCTACAATTTCCTCAACTCACCTTTAAGCTTGATCTTCGATGAAACCAGAGATTTTGGGTTCTATCCCCAATGGAGTAGCCAATTTGTTGAACCGCATTTTCCACATGCGTTCCCACTCGATTGGCGAGACTTATTTTTTATTTAAGGCATTGAAGTCGCCACTATTTTTTATTTATTTTTCAAAGGAAAAACAAAATAAGAAATAAAATCCTAAAAAATGACTCCTATTTTATTTTATTTTTTTGAAAAAGCTATCTACAAAAACCCGAGTATGGGTCTGGGATCAGGTTACTTATTAAAAAGGTGCCTCCGAAGAGATATCACCCTTCTAAGCCCTAAAAACGTCTCTATTATTGAGCTAAAGATATTATAGCAAATGACTTATCAATCAAGTGGATAACATAACAAAACAAATATGGATGATATCATGGCAATAGGTAAGCATGCTTAATAAGTGAAAACAAATAGGACCAAAAGTGTACCTGGCTTTCAGTTAGAACACTATCACAAAACATTAAAGTTAGATAACAAAAAAAAAAAAAAAAAAAAAGCAACATACATTTTATAAGAGAAAAGCAAACAAACATCAAGGCAATCAAAGATGGTATCAAACATGGATATATGGTTCACTCAAAGCATTTCTTATGCAACCTAAAGAAAATGAAGGGTGAAGAGCATACCTGAATAGTATATCCTAAACGCAAATACACTTGTAATATGAATAGAGAGGTTAGGACAAAAAATGATGACATTCACTTAGGAGAGTAAAACCTAACAAGCATAATCATAATAAGATGTTTAAATGCAAGAATTATCAACAATGACCTAGTGAAATAGTGAACTAAGAAGCATTTTTGCCACATAGCTAACAAACCTAATGAACTAAAAAAACTAAAGTACTTTAATCAATTGAATAAAATAAATTAAAATTAAAAGAACTTAGGAAAATCATTTTACCACACAACTAAATAATCTAGTAAAAAAAAACTCTAACTTAAATCGACCAACCAAACTAATGATTTTAAAAACTCTAATTTTTTTCATTTTCATAAAAAATTTAACTAAAACTAAAAATTATTTTAACACTCTAACTTTTATTAACATTAAAAACTATCTACAACTATTTTTTTTTTTTAAATCTAACTCTTATTAACATTAAAGAAAATCTAAAACTAAAATTTCAAAACTGTAACTTTTTCACTAACATTAAAGGAAAACTAAAACTAAAATTTTTAAAACTCTAACTTTTATCTACATTAAAATAATATCTAAAACTTTTTTTTTTTTTTTTTTTTTTTTATAAAAACACTAACTTTCCTATTAATATTAAAAATTAACTAAAACTTACAGTTTAAAACATAAACTTTTATTAACTTCCTACATGAATTTTTGTCTCAAAAAAAAAATCATTATATTTATCACTTTTCACTATCATTCAAGATTCCAAAACTAAAATTTTAAAAATAAAAAAATAAAAAAAGAATCTTCCACTATCATCCAAAATTCATCTATAAAAAAAAAATAAAAAAACTAATTTGCCACTATCATCCAAAATTAACCAAAACTAAAATTTTTAAAATTAATTTTTCACTATCATCCAAAATTCAAAACTAAAATTTGCAAATTCCAATTTTTCCATTATCACCTAACATTAACCAAAACTCTTTATTATTATTTTTTAAAAAAAAATAATTTTTCACTATCATCTAAAATTCATCCAAGACTAAAGTTTACAAAACTCTAATTTTTTGAATCTTGCCTAATATTCAAAACTAAAATTTGCAAGTTCCAATTTTTCCATTATCACCTAACATTACCCAAAACTAATTTTTTTAGAACATTAATTTTCATTTATCAACCAAAATTCATCCAAAACCTAAAAAAATAAAAAATAAAAAAATAAAGAAAAAAATCAAAATAAAAAGAACCCACTTTTCCACCTAGTAACAAAAACAAAACAAAAATATCAAAACTATATCTTTTATTCAACTAAAAAAAACAAAACTAAATTATAAAAACTAACTTTCATTCAAATGAAAAAAAAAAAAAAAAAACTAAAATTAAACTAAACAAAAATTAAATAAAGCAATAATCCACATTGACCACATGAAAACTTTCATAAAGCTTGAACTAAAAATGAATTGTATTCAGGAACCCATGTTTGAATGTGTCAACGAAAAATAAAATAAAATAAAAAGACATTATGCAATATAGTAAACACCTTATTACTTGATATATTATAATGCAATTCAGACTTGAAATTAACCGACACCACCACTATACAATAAAAATTATTGAAAAGTATAATATAATCCAACAACTATTATTAATTGACTTTGGAGCGTCTCATAGTATAACATAATAATGAAAAGAATCCATACCTAAACTGCTAGTAGTGGGATTGTATGTGGATGGTGAAAGAAAAAACCCAGATCTCTTCGTTTCCTAAGTCTGGATCAGGTTAGGAACATGCATAACTATCCTAGGTTTTTTCTGAATCCTATGCTCAATGAAAAATAGCATTTTTAAACTTTAAAGGGATTCAGAAAGTGCTAATGAAAACTATACCTCAAATTCGGATGTTCCCAAATTAAATCCATGTGGTGAAGATGAAGAATGAAACTGCAGAAGTCTCGTAAACCCGAAGTCTTCCACCCAATGATATGAACGTTGATTTAAACATACTTCCATTGAGGATGGACGAAAGAGTGGAGGCTATGACTCTCTTTCTCTCACTCTCTAGAAAAAACAATAGGAACCCTAACCCTTAAGGGGATATTTATTAGGTTTCCTACTGGGTTTAAGCGACTCGAGCCCACTAAGGGCTTGGGTCACTTAATCTAGCCCAAAATGGGTCCTAATTGATGAAGTAACCCAACCTAGCCTACTAATTAATCAATTAGCCCAATCCAGAGAGCTTGCTCACTTACCCTTATGCAAGCTTGTGTAATTACCAAAACATCCTTATGCATAAAAGTGAACCTAGAGCCAATTCAACTGTCATAACCCATGCCAACAAGGTATATGAGCTCAAAGTAGGGACCATTACGACCCATAGGAATACTGGCTCCTTCAAAATCCAATTCTAGAGTTGATTCAACATCCCACTATAGAGAATCAACTCAACTCTAGTATCCTATGTAAATAACAACAACACATCGAGTGCTCGAGTCCATGACCTACTATCCATTATGTTAAGTCTCCCCATGAACTAGTGTTCATAGTCTAATAAGGTGAAAGCTATCAACCTTTCAAGACTGCCTCTACCATCCTTGAATTAGAGATCCTTCTATTATGTGTTTAACTGACATATCATAGTTCTCAAAGGGTCTATGCCAAGTTCCACTTAAAGACCTACTATGACCATAGTTTCCATGAATACACTTTCTTAGGATCACCCAAGGAGACATACTATTTCAATCCCATGAGATTTCATGGTGCCTCTATTGAGAATAGCTATTGCCACCGAATTCCATCAATAGTGACCCAATTCATAGGCAATATATGATCAACTTACGATCTCACCCGTAAGTTAAAGCCACTACTAACTTTAGCACAAGCTCAATATTTTCTCAAGGTTGAGAGATAACACAATGAAGCAGCTTGGTGTGGTCATGACTACTTGATAGCTTAAGTCATGACTCACCGTAAGTCCTTATCTTTCTTCTCAATTACAATGTCTCCAAATTTCCAAACCAACCACTTCTTTTTCTCAAAATCCCAGCCTAAAACTGTTCATATAGTGTTCAAATTTTCCTTTTATTTTTTATTATGTGCTAAATCTAATCCCCCATAAAATAAAAGTGGATTCAACATTTTGTTCTCTTGCAAGCCGATCCTCACACTCCTTAAAACACTCCCCCACCTTCCCATAAAATCGGTTGAACATTTTCGTAAAACAAAACCTTTTCCAAAATGCCTCATCCCCGCTTTTTGAAAACACTTCCCAAAGTATTTGGTTTACCTTCATTTTTTTTTATATGTCATGTTGACCCCACCTTTTTTTTTTAATCTCCATTGCCAAAAGAACCACCCATTCTCCTTCATTCAATGTACCACTTTGTAATTCCTTCCAAAACCATATAAATAACTTACCTTTTTCCATCTCATCCTTCTTTCCTTCTCCAAACCCCACTTCACCATTTCAAAACTAATAGATTAAATTAATAGTAAAAAAACATGTTTTAGAAAATGAGTAAGATAATTAGATATATATATATACACAAAATTATTAAATTAATTAAAAATATTTTGCCAAATTATTAAATTAAATAAACAAGTAAAGAAAAAGTATTTTTAGAAAATGGTAAGATAATAAAAAGAAAATAAAATAAAGTAACATAATAGGAAAAATAAATAAATAGATAATAATAAAAATGAAAGCCACACAAGTCATGAAAAAAAAGTGAACCATACAAGTCATGCAACTATGCAAGCGTGCAAGCCATGCAAAGAATTGCATAAAAGGTTACCTAGGTGGGCTAGGTTAACCTAAATGGGCCTAGGGTGGTGATTAATGGGCCAGACCTACCTAAATAAACTTGGATGCCCAGATGGACCCAAGTGAACCTAAGTGGGCCAGAGTTATTTGAAAAGTGCCGAAGTGACTTAGGGTGATCGAAAAAGTATCCAAGTGTCCGAAAAGTGTTCCTAAAAAGAAAAAGAAAAAGAATATTCTAGGTCTAACTTAGGGCTGCTAAGGGTCACAATGAGGGGCTAGATAAATCCCTAAACCAAAGTCCCCTAGGTGGCTCAAAAAAAGGTAAGTTGTATGAGTAGCAATGGGTTACTAGGAAAGTACTAAGGAGTACTGAAAGAACGCCTAATAGGGCATGTGCTAAGAAGACAAAATGAGGGGTCTACATATATCAGACTATGAGGAAATAGGAATTAATGAGTTTAAGGACCCACTTATGTATTTTGCTATGTTTTTATACTATGATCTTAGAATTTTTGAAATGGCTGTCAAATAATAAATGTGGAAAAAGGATATGGATGAAGAAATTACAACCATTAGAAGGAAAAATACATGGGAGTTAATAGAACCTCAAAAAGGGTAAAAAACGGTTGGTGTTAAGTGGGTTTACAAGATGAAACTAAGGAAGAATGGCGAAATTTACAAATACAAGGCACACCTAATAGCTAAAGATTATAAGCAAGAGTTTGTCATTGATCACAAAGAAGTTTTTGCTCCCATTGCAAGACACAACATAATCATATTGATGATTGCATTGACAACTCAAAACTCATGAGCCATCTTTCAAATGGATGTGAAATTGGCCTTTTTACATGGAGACTTACAAGAAGAGATATTTATTGATCAACCTCTTGGTTATGTTAAATTAGGCATTGAGCATAAAGTTTATAAACTAAAAAAGGCTCTATATGAACTAAAAAAAACACTTAGAGCTTGGTATAGTCATATATGTGCTTATTTTTTAAAGAAAGAAAATGCCCATATGAGCATAATTTTTACATAAAAATTGGAGATGGAGAAAGAGGCTCACAGTATGCTTGTATGTAGATGATTTGATTTATATAGGAAATGATAGGGCCATGTTTAAAACATTTAAGGAGTTTATAATGCTTGAGTTTGATATGTATGATCTTAGTAAGATGCATTATTTTCATACATAGAAGTAGTACAATGTGAGAAAATAAAGGCTGATCTAAATAGAGAAAACACCTAAAGGAGGGGGGAGGGGGAAGGTGAATTGGAGTTTTAAAAATTCTTTTTTCAAACACAATAAGTTTAAGCACAAGAAGCACAATACAAAAAAATAAGGTTATAGAAAGCAAACTCAGATTTTATAGTGGTTCGACACTTCCTTGTCTACATCCACTCTCCTCAAGCTTCTAACCAAGTGAGAGTTCAACTTATACTTGAAGCTTCAACCAAACTTCTAATCACTTTTACACTTGGATTCGACACTTCCTTACCTACATCCACTCTCCTCAAGCTCCTAGACAAGTGAGGGTTCCACTTATACTTCAAGCTTCAACCAAGCTTCTAATCACTTTTACACTTGGATTCCTGATGCAATGGGTTCTTACACAATCTCTTCAAGTCTCTACTCACTTGAAGGTTTTAACACTTTTTTGAATCTCTCAACCTAGCTCAACAATGGCTCAAATACAACTTAAGGTTAGGATGAATCACAAAGGTGCACTAAAGAATATGAAAATGGAGATTTAATGCACCAAGAAAAGAATTAGAGCTTTTAAGGCAAGAACAAGTAGGTAAACAAATAAATGTAGGTGTGATCTTATTCATAAATGAAGTGGAGCTCTCAATTTATAGGTTTCTAATCTCAAGAGCCAAAATGCCAAAAAAACAACCTTGATCGATTGAGCTAGGGGTCAACCGGTTCACTAGCCGTTGGACCATTTAATGCTTGGCAGGTGATCATTACCCTCAATCGGACCTCGACCGAATCTCAATCGGGAAAGCATATCCCTTGACTGGGAATGAAAGACTACTGGAAGAGAGAGAAGGTGTTTTGCATCTCTCAATTGAACCTCGATCGGGAAGGAGTAACAAACACCTTCTTGGTAGAAAGAAAAAGAGTTATGTAGAAATGTTAGAAATATTTTGTTTATGGGAGAGTGTTGAAATATGATCGTGCAGTTACTCATTTGATCAAGTCTCCAATGATAACTTATTTATTTGATGTTGAGTCTTTGGGTTTGTTTTTTTGTCACAGTCTTTAGGAAGTTTGTTTTGGGTTTATTTATTATCCCTTGGTGTTTTTAGTGGTAGTGGTACGTAGGAACATGGCTTCATGTCCTACTTTTATGTAATTGTTGTTATTTTTTTGTCAATTCAGTTGGTTGTATTAGTTATTTATAGCCTCGCTATCCTACATTGAATAAAGTAAGTCAATTACTCCTCTACTGTTAAGTTTCACTACTGTTTTGTTCTCTTTCTTATCTTTTAACAAGATTTAAGGCTTTTGTAAAATGGGAAGGAAAACAATGGTTCACCTCAACGACTAAGTATTGGTGATAGCCAAATACATAGGACAGTTTCGATGTAGAAAATCTCGATGTATTTACCATCTATGAGAAAATAAGCAATAAAGCCTAAAGGGAATTGGTGGCTACTCTTATAGGTCAATGGTGTGCCTTAATGTGTGAAAAATTAGGGAAAAAAGAAAAAGAAAAAAGAAGAAGATGATTAATAGTAAAATGGTATAAGAACATGAACAAAAGAAGAGAAAAGTAATAAAAAGATGAACAATAAGAAGGAAAAACAAGATGAATAAAAGAATGATGAGTTTTGACTCTTAAAAACAAAAACATAAGAAAGCACAAAAGAAGTGAAAAAAAAAAATGAAACAAACAATAAAAAAAGAAAAAAAAAAAAAAAAGAGGAAGATGATAAAGAAGAAAAAAAAAACAATATAGGAAACCAATCAAATATGAAAAGAAAAAGATATAAAAAAAAAAGACAAAAGGAAAAACAAAGGGAAGTATATATGGTGGATTGATTATCTCAACGAAAAAAATAAATAAATAAAAACATTGTTTTGTCTTTAAGGAAATAAGGACATTTGTGTTATTTCAATTCTCTCAAAATATTTTTAAGAGTTTTCAAACATTTGTTGGGTGTAGGAGGTGTCCAATAATTTACTTAATATCATTTTTTTAGTATTATTTTAGTATATATCATTTTTTTTTAAAATTCTAGATGATATTTATTTTAAAATTTTTGGTCAGATTAAAAAAATCAATAATTAAAGATTGACTTCCAAATTTAGTCTTTTTATAAATGTCAATAAATTAATTGAGTATCAAATCCAATGACAATTTTCTTAGATATGTACAAAATCTTCATATGGCACCATATATGAAAATTGACACAAAACCAAGGGTCATTAAATGTAGGGAGATTGTATTCTAATATAAGAAATGTAAAAACAATGGGAAATAGTGTTATGAAATTCTTATAAATAGACTAACCTAAGAGCTTTGGAATGTAAAATTTGCCATTGAAGTTTTTACTAAGTGATTGAGATGGCAAAATAATTTGCAACGTGCTTCTTCTTGCTTTTCTTGTTTGCTTCTATCTCAAGTTAGTTTATCTTGTCATTCAGAGTAATATTTGACAAGCCTTTTAGATCATTTGTGTTGCCAATGTAGATAGAGACATAACCAATATGTCCTCTTATTTATAAAAAATTATATCACATGTCATTTTATTTGTTATAAAAAATTTATTTAGTTTGGTTGAAAAATTGGTTAGCAAGCATAGATAGTGGAAGTGATTATTTTAATGTTGCTTCATATTATATGCTAATTCATTGAATGTCACAAAATAATATATTTATTTATTTTATTATTATTGGTGATTGAAATTGTACAACAAAATTAATTTGGAATAATAATATTTGTTAACCTCATTTTTTTATCTTCTTATTTCAAGTCAGTGAACAAAATTAATATCATAACCAAATAATTTTGTCATTTATTTTGAAATAATAACAATAAATAATTTTATGCAACCTTGTGTTAAACTTTCAATCAAAATAAGAGAATATTAGAGATATCAAGGAGTAATATTTGAGCAAAAGAAAATTTGACAAAGTCCAACATATAGATTTATGGTAGTGTGAAACGTAATTTCCTATTGTTCAAAATCGTATAGAGTTACAACCAACCAAAAAAGAGGAACAATAATGGAACCTTTGATGGTATCATATCAACATGCTTTCTAAGAAATAGACTTATAAATATAGATTAGTTAAGACAATTCTAGTGTACAAAAACTGTTATTGAAGTTATTATTGACTTATTTAGACGACAATCAAAGTTATTTACCATGTGTTTGTCTTTCTTAACATATGATAGAATATTTTCTTTCTTTTAAAACGTTAGTTTTAAGAGAAATTAAACTTATCATATAATTTTAATCACTTTCAACATATGTTTCTTTTATCTAAACTTTTGAAATTATATGATCTAGTAAATTTTGTCATTTTATTTTTGTAGTAGGTTAATAGAGTTATTAAAATAAAATAAATAAAATAACACTTACAATATTGTTCACCACTTTAAATATTATGAGGATGAATAATACGTTTAAAAAAACTATCAGTTTTTTATTCATTTCAAATTTAAAATGAAAAATTATTTATATGTTTAAATTTCTTGAAATTTAGACATTTCAAGAGTCAATTTGTTGTTAAGAAAAATTATTTTTCAAAAGTCAAATTTTTAATATAAAATTCTCAAAATCAAAATTATTAATAGTTGATTATAGCCTATATTCCTCGTATTGAGATTTGGATCCTCATAGCTTACATATTCTTTTCTGAATTGGAATAAAGTAATAATTATGTCCATAATTTTTTTTATCATAACTTTTTATTCTCCATAATATTTTGTTTATGAATGAAATTTTCTGTTGAAGCAAAGGTGTGCTCATATGCAATTCCCTGTGTTACCCTAGAAAAATGCAGGAGTGACTGCCAAGGAAAACATTCCACCTGGGTAAATTCTACATGCCTTGGAATACCACTGCATAATCCTACAAGTGTACAATGTCTTTGCTATTACAATCCACCTTCTAGTTCTTCCATTATCCTTTCCAAATAAGTACTTTTAGTATTATGTCCAACCACGTTAAACATGGTAATTTTTATTACTATGAATAAATTACTTAGACATTGTGATTTAGTATATTGTTCTTTTTCCATAACTATTTTGTTTTTTCATATTTGAGGTAAGATTAATTCAACTCATAATGCCTTACATTTTGAAAAAAATTATATAACTTTCTGCTCAAAGGAATAGAATAATCATATGGCTAAATAAGTTGATCAACAAATATAGTAACCTCCTAAGATAATAAACTTCGTAACAAAACTAAAAATTAGATGATATATAAGCTTCCTACAAAATGAACATGAATTTAGCATTTTCTAGGAATGAGATATTCAAAAGTTTTTTTACCACTTCTACTTTCTATTTTCAGATAAATGTTAGCTTATTATTATTAATGATAACCTCTAAAATTCTAAACTTCTATTAATTATAAATGGTACCTTAGAAAGGCTTTGAAGTTCAAAATTTAATTTTACAAGATGTATGTAAATTACTTAATCCTACTAAATGATGAAAATTTCCAAAAATTTCACAAAAATATCGTGTTTTGACGGCCATTGAAACAAAATAGGGTGGTGAAATTTCGATGGGGAAAATTTTCCAAATAAAATTGGCATGTTTCGCTGAAATATCAGTGATATATCGGTTTCTACCAATAACTCGACAAAACTGTGAAAAAAAATGCCAATTTTTGAATTTAATCATCGATTTTTTGACAAAATTTCAGCAAAAAATTGCCTATCTTTTAGGGCTACTCGGTCAAAACTCAAATGAAAAAAATTCAAATTTTGACTTGCAGGGCACGAGACTCGAACCAAAGCACAAGCAAGCCTTCATAGCCCCCCACTCACCATTGGGTACCTTGTCATATATTACATAATGTGCACTAGAATAAATATATACTAATACAATGATAAAAACAAAATATTTTGATAAACAAATTAATTCTAATTATTTTATTTTTAAATTTAATTTAATTGACCACTAAAAATATAAAAAAAATATGGTGATAATTTTCTTAACTCTTTTTATATCATTTATATATTAATTAAATATAAAAAATATAAATATTAAAAAAAATTTATACATATATCATCATTTAATACAATTGAAATAAATGGATCATAATTTTAATATTAAATATAATTTAAAATTAAACATATTATAATTAAATATCACAATATTATTGTGGAATAATATTTGATGTAATTTAATAATAAATGTACACTTATAAAATTCATTTTTTTTATTGACGCATACGATATTCTTATCAAATATGATAAATTATATCATACATATATCAAATTCTTGAACAAAACAAATTTAAAATGTCTATTATACTTCTAATTACATTCTTTGAAGTTTTTCTTACATTTCTAAGTATTGATCAATTTTAGGCCTACCAATATTTTTTTCCAAAATATCCACCAATATATCCGTAAAATTGAAGTACCTATATATCCGTGATTGCCGATATTTTCATCCTTGATCCTACTATGGAAAAATGGATCATAAGTGACAACACTAAGTGATTCGTTCCCAATTGGTGTCTCAGCTGATTCATGTCCTCTCAATGGTCCCTGACAGTGGTGCCATTTGATTCGTGTCCAGCTGGTGTCCCTTGATTGTGGTCCTCAAGGAGTAATCAACAAAATTTATAACCTATTACACCATGTACTAGGATAGCCTTAGCTAGCATAGCATAGTGGCTCTAGGGTTGTTCACTGGGATAGGTTTTCACTCCACAATTGATATTAATCCAAAGATGAATTGGTGTCTTTTCATTTAAAGGTTAGCTTTAAAAGAAAACATAAAGATGTTTAAATGAAAAAGGTTTGGTTTTAAACTAACCAAAAATAGTAACTGATTTTACTTACAAAGAAAAGTGTTTCTTGGAGTTTAGATCACTAGGTTCAGGTTCCTCATACAAAAAAGAGAGTTTCGGTCACTTGTTTCTTTTCCTCGCGTTAGAGAATTAACATATAGTTAATTCTCTAACCGGTGTGGTACAGATGCTTCCCTTTAATGGGTTCAAACACTAAATCCCTCTCACTGATGCACCTTGCAATGGCTCGTGCCTCTCACCTAGCATTTTCCATTCAAGGTAATCTTTAACCTTGGATTACCCGTCTCAAGCTTGCAAGAGATAACTAATGGATGTCTCCATGGAGTCTAAAAGCTTACCAAGTGTTGACTATTTTAGAAAATCCTACCTCTAAACCACCTCCCAAAGGCTCGCAAGAGATAAACAAGTGCATCTCAATGGATGGAGATCACTTGCCTTATCAAGTGTTGGCCCAGGTGAGTTAAAGGCGTTTTAAGTTAACTAAAAAGATAAAAACCATTAACGGGTCACACTTTCTCTTCATTAAAAACTAAAACAACAAAACTTCCAATTTCTGCATGAGGAAACTTACCCGGCTTTCTTTACTCCAAGAGACGAAGAGTCTAACCTCTCATCCTCTGAGGAAAAATCCTCAGAGTTTGATTGGCTAGAAAGAAAACTAACAAGAAAACAAAAATATGAAAAACAGAGCAAGTGCTCTATTCGTTGATTTTATATATGATATAATATATGATCAATGATATATGATCGATGTTATATGATCGATGTTCTGTGTAAAGGAAATTACAAACTATATATAAGAGGTTATTGATGCGACTCATGGTAGCTTAGCTTTAAAGGCGTATCAACAAAATTTATACCTTAAATACTATTACTAAAGTAGCCAAGCTACTATAGCATAGTGGTTCTAGGATCGTTCACTGGGAAGGGTTTTCGCAAACACAAGTGATATTCAAATTAGGAAAATAGGTGATTTTCTTATAGATGTTAGCTTTAAAAGAAGATGTAAATGTTTTAGAAAGATTTAAACTAATTTAAGCTAACATTAAAGACTAAAATGAAAGGGTGTAAAAACAAGTTTCTCAAAGATAGGATAGCTATGCTCCGGCTCTTATGCAAATTGGAAATCTCAGGATAGACTCCTCACGTTGGGGTTGCAACTATGGTGATGCTTGCTTCCCGAACCGGTATGAATTTAGCAAATCAAGTTTTAATCCTTTAAAATGGCAAAACAGATGGTAGTGAATTTCATCAATGGTTATTCACCTTAGACTTCCTTTGAATGGCTCGTAAGAGATAACTAATAGTCTAAAGCTAAAAGCTTACCAAATATTGGTAACTCAAAGTCATTCCAGGTGATAAACTCACCTTTCAATGGCCATTGAAATTGGTTCTAACGGATTAATGCAAAACTTGGAATTGAAAACCTCACCTTCCAATAGCTCGTAGGATATAACTAATGGATAGAAATCCAAAAGCTTATCAAGTATTGGCCGTTGGAAGTTGTCCAAAGGAAATAAAAACCAAACTTTGCATTAATGAACCATTAATGAAAAACGACTACCTTACCTTCCGGGTGCGAGAAATTTCCATGGGATTGCATCCAAGCCATTACATAACATCCATACTTTGAGAAACTTAAAAGGTTTTAGCCTCTCATCCTTGGGGATTTCATCCACCAAGGATGTTTGGCTACTAAGAAAATAGAAATGGGGAAGAACCGGAGAAGAGAGAAAAACAGAGCTTTATATATTTCTATATATTTCTATATATTTATATCTGTATATGTTACAACGGGTGCAAGGGAATATATATAGAGAAGTTTTTCCAACCTTCCTAGCTGAGAAATCTTATGATTGGTGGATTACAAGGAGAAGAATGGAAATTTATACAAAAATATCTAAAAGAAAATATCTCATGTGGAGTCAGCAGAAACAGAGGAAAATTCACACCACGCATGTGCTGTGCGAATTTGGAAGGGGGGTGTGCGAGTTTCGCACACCATTTGCACAAGCTGAGGGGGTGTTGTGCGAATTTCGCACAAGCCTGGAGCAGTTGTCTCCAAAGGCCATATCTTCCTCGTTTCAGCTCCAAATCGTACACGGTTTGAAGCGTTGGATTCTTGACTTCCTGAGCTTTGAAATGGTATATAGCATGTAAAAATTGGAGTTCGTGAAGTGCTCCAAAAGTGTGAAAGAAGACTGCAGCTGCTGTCCTCTGTTTTCCTCTTTGCTTTTCTCCTTTGCTTGACTTGTCTTAATGATCCAAAAAGCTGTCAAAACACTCAAACTAGCCACAAATATGATTAGAAGTCATTGATAGGTCCTTAACATGCCAATTGGGATAAAAATGGAGAACTACTACACAAAAGTGCTTAAAACATAATGAATTAAAGGCACAAAATAGCACTTTTTGGGTAGTAATCAGTTATTCACCCCTTGTTCTTACTTAAAGACTAAGGAATCCTATGATAGGTGGATTACAAGGAGAGTTTGGGGATTTAGACATCAAATATCTAAAGCAAAATATCCCAAAATATCGGTCGAAAATATCTCAAGATGTCGGTCGGAAATATCTCAAGATGTCGGTCGGAAATATCTCAAGAAGTCTTGTTGGAAGACACGACATAATCAGATTGATGATTGCATTAACAGCTCAAAACTCATTGGCCATGTTCCAAATGGATGTGAAATTGGCCTTTTTACATGGAGACTTACAAGAAGAGATATTTATTAATCAACCTTTTGGTTATGTTAAATTAGACATTGAGCATAAAGTTTATAAACTAAAAAAAGGCTCTATATGGACAAAAACAAGCACCTAGAGCTTGGTATAGTCATATATATGCTTATTTTTTTAAGGAAGAAATGCTCATATGAACATGATTTTTACATAAAAATTGGAGATGGAGAAAGAGGCTCACAGTATGTTTGTATGTAGATGATTTAATTTATATGGGAAATGATTGGGCCATGTTTAAAACATTTAAGGAGTTTATAATGCTTGAGTTTGATATGTTTGATCTTAGTAAGATGCATTATTTTCATAGAATATAAGTAGTACAATGTATTGTTGGAATTTTCATTTTTTCAAAAGAAACATGCCCAATTTAGGCATATTTCAAATGAAGAATTGCAATCCCATCACTACTCTAGTTGAAAAAGTTTTGAAGCTTGTGATGGATCTAGCAAGAAGAAGAGTTAAAAGTTCTTTTTATAAGAAAATTGTTGGGAGCTTAATGTACTTGACAACAACAAGGTCTAATATAATGCAAATAGTGAGTCTCATTACCAGATTCATGGAGAGTCCAAAAGAAATTCATTTTCTAGTTGTGAAAAGGATTCTTTGGTACTTGCATGCCACAATTGATTTTAGCCTTTTCTATAAAATGGATTAAAAATCAAATTTGTTGGGTTATACAAACAATGATTACACTAAAGATTTAGATGATAAAAGAAGCACATCTGGATATATCTTTATGCTAGGTTTTACAGTTGTTTCATGTCATCAAAGAAGCAATCGCTAGTTACATGGTCAACAATTGAGGTTGAGTTTATAGTAGCCACTTCATGTGCTTGTCAAGCACATTGGTTAAGGAAACTTCTTGAGGAACTTCAGTTCAAGCAATTAAGTTCTACTCAATTTTTTTGTGATAGTAGTTTAACTATTAAGCTCGCAAAGAATCTTATTTTTCATAGAAGATACAAGAACATAGATGTGAGATATCACTTCTTGCGTGATCTCATGAAGGATTAAGTTATTGATCTTTACTAGAAAATTGAAGACAAATGAAAACCAGGTTGTTGATATTTTTACTAACCCCCTCAAATTAGATAGTTTTTTGAAGTCGAGGAAGTTACTTAGAGTTTAAACTTTGGAGGATGCAATTTGAGGTAGAATTGTGTAGAAATGTTAAAAATATTTAGTTTAAGGGAGAGTGTTAAAATATTATTGTGAAGTTACTCATTTGACGAAGTCTCCAATGATAACTTGTTTATTTGATGTCGAGTCTTTTGGGTCTTTTCTTTTTTCCCGGTCTTTAGGAAGTTTGTTTGTTATCCCCTCGTTTTTTTGTTATAGTGGTATGTAGGAACCTGGCTTCATGGTCCTATTTTTATGTAATTTTTGGTATTGTTTTGTCAAATGAGTTGGTTGTATTGGTTATTTATAACCTAACTATTCTATTATGAATAAAGTAAGTCAATTACTCTTCTACTGCTGTTAAGTTTCACTAGTGTTTTGTTCTATTTCTTATCTTTTAACAAGATTTAGGGCTTTTGTAAAATGGAAAGTAAAACATTGGCTCACCTCAACGACTAGGTATTGGCAGTAACCAAATACACAGGAGAGTTTCAATGTATCTTGATGTATTTACCATATATTAGAAAATAAGCAATAAAACCTAAAAGGAATTGGAGGCTACTCTTATAGGTCAATGGTGTGCCTGAATGGATGAAAAAATGGGGAGAAAAAGAAAAAAGAAGATGATGATTAATAGTAAAATGGTATAAAAACATAAGCAAAAGAAGATAAAAGTAATAAAAAGATGACAACAAGAAGGAAAAACAAGATGAACAAAAGAATGATGAGTTTTGACCCTTAAAAACAAAACCATAAGAAAACACAACAGAAATGAAAAAAAAAATGAAACAAACAATAAAAAAGGAAAAGAAAGAAAAAAAAGGAAGATGATGATAAAGATGGAAAAGAAAAACAATAGTAGAAACCATAAAATATGAAAAGAAAAAGATATAAAAAAGAAAAGACAAAAGGAAAAACAAAGGGAAGTATATATGGTGGATCGATTATTAGAATGAAAAAGTAAATAAATAAAGACATGGTTTTGTCTTTAAAGAAATAAGGGTATTTTTGTTATTTTATTTTAGTTTATATCATATTATTTTTTTAATTCTAGATGATATTTATTTGGAAATTTAATGTAAGATTAAGAAAATCATTAATTAAAGATTGACATCCATATTGGTCCTTTTATAAAGGCCAATAATTTAATTGAGTATCAAATCCAATGGCGATTTTCTCAGATATGTACCAAAATCTTCTTATGGCGCCATATATTAAAATTTACACAAAACCAAGGGTCGTTAAATGTAGGGAGATTGTATTCCAATATAAGAAATGTAAAAACAATGGGAAATAGTGTTATGAGATTCTTATAAATAGACTAACCTAAGAGCTTTGGAATGTAAAATTTGTCATTGAAGTTGTTACTAAGTGATTGAGATGGCAAAATCATTTGCAATGTGCTTCCTCTTGCTTTTCTTGTTTGTTTCTATCTCAGGTTAGTTTATCTTGTCATTTAGAGTAATATTTGACAAGCCTTTTAGATCATTTGTGTTGCCAATGTAGATAGAGACATAACCAATATGTCCTCTTATTTATAAAAAATTATATCAGATGTCATTTTATTTGTTATAAAATTTTATTTAGTTTGGTTGAAAAATTGGTTAGCAAGCACATATAGTGGAAGTGATTATTTTAATGTTGCTTCATATTATATGCTAGTTTGTTGAATGTCACAAAATCATAAATTTATTTATTTTATTATTGTTGGTGATTGAAATTGTACAACAAAGTTAATTTGGAATAATAATATTTGTTAACCTCATTTTTTATCTTCCTATTTCAAGTTAGTGAACAAAGTTAATATCATAACCAAATAATTTTGTCATTTATTTTGAAATAATAACAATAAATAATTTTATGCAACATTGTGTTAAACTTTCAATCCAAATTAAGAGGATATTAGAGATATCAAGGAGTAATTGAGCAAAAGAAAATTTGACAAATTCCAACATATAGATTTATGGTAGTGTGAAACGTAATTTCCTATTGTTCAAAATCGTATAGAGTTACAACCAACCAAAAAATAGGAACAATAATGGAACCTTTGATGGTATCATATCAACATGCTTTCTAAGAAATAGACTTATAAATATAGATTAGTTAAGACAATTCTAGTGTAGCAAAATTGTTATTGAAGTTGTTATTGACGTATTTAGATGACAATCAAAGTTTTTTACCATGTGCCACTTTCTACTCTTCCCATGCCTCTTCCTCATGTTTGTCTTTCTTAACATGTGATAGAATATTTTTTTTCTTTTAAAACGTTAATTTTAAGATAAATTAAATTCATCGTATAATTTTAATCACTTTCAACATATGTTTCTTTTATCTAAACCTTTGAAATTATATGATCTAGTAAATTTTATCATTTTATTTTGTAGTAGGTTAATAGAGTTATTAAAATAAAATAAATAAAATAACATTTACAATATTTCACTGCTTTAAGTATAATGGCGACTAATAATATGTTTTAAAAAACTATCACTTTTTTTATTCGTTTCAAATTTAAAACAAAAAATTATTTATATGTTTAAATTTCTTGAAATTTAGACATTTCAAGAGTCAATTTTTTTGTTAAGAAAAATAGTTTACAAAAGTCAAATTTTTATATAAAATTCTCAAAATCAAAATTATTAACAGTAGATTATAGCCTATATTCCTCATATTGAGATTTGGATCCTCATAGCTTACATATTCTTTTCTGAATTGGTATAAAGTAATAATTATGTCCATAAATTTTTATCATAAGTTTTTATTCTCCATAATATTTTATTTATGAATAAAATTTGCAGTTGAAGCAAAGGTGTGCTCAGATGCATTTCCCTGTGTTACCCTACCAAAATGCGGGAGTGATTGCCAAGGAAAACATCCCACCTGGGTAAATTATACATGCCTTGGAATACCGCCGCATAATCCTACAAGTGTACAATGTCTTTGCTATTACAATTGTTAGAGATTTTGGTCATCCACCTACTAGTTCTTCCATTATCCTACATCGAAATAAGTACTTTTATTATTATGTCCAACCATGTAAACATGGTAAATTTTTATTAGTATGAATAAATTACTTGGACATTGTGATTTAGTATATCATTCCTTTTTCATAACTATTTTGTTTTTTCATATTTGAGGTAAGATTAATTCAACTCATAATGCCTCAAATTTTGAAAAATTTATATAATTTTCTACTCAAAGGTGAATAGAATAACCATATAGCTAAATAAGTTGATCAACAAATATAGTAACCTCCTAAGATAATAAATTTCATAACAAAACTAAAAATTAGGTGCTATATAAGCTTCCTACAAAATCAACAAAAATTTAGCATTTTCTAGGAATGTGATATTCAAAAGTTTTTTTACCACTTCCGCTTTCTATTTTTAAAGAAATGTAAGCTTATTATTAATAATGATAATCTCTAAAGTTCTAAGCTTCTATTAATTATAAATGTTACCCTAGAGAGGCTTTGAAATTCAAAATTTAATTTTACAAGACGTATGCAAATTACTTAATCCTGCTATGGAAAAATGGATCATAAGTGACAACACTAAGCTCACGAAGTCATTTCATTTAAGGGAAATGCATTCGAGGGCAAGTCTAATGCCAACAATTGCAACAATTCTATCTCCAATAAATTATATGTTATATTGTTGTTATTAAAAAGCTTGTAATTGGACATCTCTCAATTAAAATTATGAGAACAATTCAACTTATTGAATTGCATATAAGTTTCTTGATTATCTTACTATAGGTTAAGTTAACTTTAAAGTCAAGTTAATATCTAAAAGTTTCATAAAATATGATGAATATACTTTAATAGAGTGGGATGGTACCGTACATGACAACAAAATATTATGAATTGATATCTTATTATAAGATTTTATAATTAAAAAAAACATCTAGAATAATTAGAAATAGTAATACTTGGCGTTTAAATGTTGTATATGTAACTTTGGAAGAAAACAATTCTTATCATTTTAGGAAGATATTATAGGAAGAGAAGATAATATAATATTATCCATCTCAGAGATCTCTCAAATGGATGAAGTCAAAGTAATGTGTCAAAAAAATAATATCTAAAACTAAAAAAATAAACAAAATTCAATTCTTTCATTAACATTAATGAAAATCAAAAACTAAAATTTTTATCTACATTAAAATAATATCTAAAACTAAAAAATTTCTAAAAACACTAGCTTTCCGATTAACATTAAAAAATTAACTAAAACTTACATTATAAAACGAAAACTTTTATTAACCTCCTACATGAATTTTTGTCTTAAAAAAAAAATCATTATATTTATAACTTTCCACTATCATCCAAAATTCATCTAAAACTAAAAATAAAATAAAAATCTAATTTGCCACTGTCATCTAAAATTCAAAAACTTCAATTCAAAAACTCTAACTTTCCACTATCATCCAAAATTAACCAAAACAAAAATTTTAAAAATTAATTTTCCACTATCATCCAAAATTCAAAACTAAAATTTGCAAATTTCAATTTTTCCATTATCATTTAACATTAACCAAAACTAAATTTATATATAAAAAAAAAAACTTAATTTTCCACTATCATCCAAAATTCATCAAAAACTAAAGTTTACAAATATCTAATTTTTCCATTCTCACCCATTATTCAAAACTAAAATTTGCAAATTCCAAATTTTCCATTATCACCTACCATTACCCAAAACTAAATTTTAATTTTCCACTATCAACCAAAATTCATCCTAAACTATTAAAAAAAAAATTAAAAGCATTTAAAAAAAGCCACTTTTCCACCTAGTAAATATATATATCAAATTTGTATCTTTTATTCAACTTAAAAAAAAAAAAAAAAACCAAACTAAAATATCAAAACTAAATTATAAAAACTAACTTCATTCAAATTATAAAAAAAAACCTTAAATTAAACTAAACAAAAATTAAATAAAGCAGTAACCCACATAGACCATATGAAAACTCTCATAAAGCCCAAACTAAAAATGAATTGCATTGAAGAATCCATGTTCGGATGTATCAACGAAAAAAAAAACTGTTACCTAATATAGTAAACACCTTGTTACTTGATATAATATAATGCAATTCATACTTGAAATTAACCAACACCGCCACTATATAACAACTATTGAAAAGTATAATTGTGGACCCCGTATTTCGGCTCATGCGTTTTCCACTCGATGGTGAGCTCAATTTTATTTGAAAATGATTTTATTTATTAAAAAAAAATGACTTGGAGTCGCCACTTATTTTTGTTTTATTTTTAAAAGGGTAAACAAAATAAGAAAGAAAACCCTAAGTGTGACTCCTTATTTTGGAAAAGGTGGTCTGTGAAAAACCGGATCGGGCTTGGGGGTTAAGTTACTTATCGGGAAGGTACGGTAAAGACCGCAACACCCCTCTAAGTCCCTAAAGTCGGGTCTCTACTAATAAAATGAAACTGACGTGGCAATCAATGGAAAAATCAATGGATACTCAGATCGATCATACACATATGGGAATCAAAGCATGCATAGAGAATGACCAGAATGGGAGTGGATGTGTATCTGGGCCATGAATGAGCAATGCGCTATCATAAAAATGGGGTCAGTGTACAATAAAGAGCACAAAACACATCACATGCATCACCAAACAGAAATTAAAACAGTTCAAGGGAAAACTGGATTTTTGAAATTTATTGAAAAATTGGAGTCTTAGAGATTATTTGAAAGTTGGAGTTTTAGAGATTATTTGAAAATCAGACTTTTAGAAATTAAATGTAAGAATGAGAATTTTAGAAATTAAATTTGAAAGAGATTGGAATTTTGAAAATGATTTGAGAGTTCGAGATTTTAAAAAAATTAAATTACGAAAATTGGGACCTTGGAAATTAAATTTTGAAAGAAATCATAATTGAAAATTATTTGAGAAGCAGAAACTATGGAAATTGAATTATAAAAATTGGAAATCTTGGAAATCATTCGAAGGCGGAATTTTTAGAAATAAACGAATAAAATGATAATAATCATGATAATAATAATAAGTAACGGAATAAATGTGAGAATTGGCATATTGGAAATTGAAAATTAAGTTCAAAAATTGGAAAATTGGAATTTCAGAGAACTAAATTTGGAAATTTGAATTTTGAGAAATTATTTAAAGATGGAATTTTAAATAAATGAATAAGTGAATAAATAAATGAATGGAATAATAATAATGATGAAATAATAATGATTGGATATATAATTGCAGAAGTTAGGATTTTAGAAATTGGAAATTGAACTTAGGGATTGGAAATTTAAAGAATTATTTAGGGATGGAATTTTAAATAAATGGATAAGTGAATAAGTAAGTGAATGGAATGACGAAAATAATAAAGATTGGATAAATAAGTGCGAAAAGTAGAAATTTAGAGATTGGAGATTGAATTTAGAGATTGAAAATTTGAGAAATTATTTAGAAACGAGATTTTAAATATATGAATAAGTGGATAAATAAATGAACGAGATAATGATAATAGTGAAAGTAATCATTAAACAACTGAATGTGAATACTGAAATTTTTGAGATTGAGAATTAAATTTGGAATTCAGATTTTTGAAGAATTGGACTTTAATGATTGGAATTTTTAAAGGAAATAAATAAATAAATATGGAATAATAATAATAATAATAATGAAAATAATATTTAAATGAATGAATGTGAATAGTGGAATTTTTGAGATTGAGAATTAAATTTGGAATTCAGATTTTTGAAGAATTGGACTTTCATGATTGGAATTTTTAAAGGAAATAAATAAATAAATATGGAATAATAACAAAAATACTGTTTAAACGAATGAACGTGAATAGTGGAATTTTTTAAAATTGAAAATTAAATTTGGAAGTCAGATTTTTGAAGAATTGGACTTTAATGATTGGAATTTTTAAAGGAAATAAATAAATAAAAATAGAATAATAATAATAATAACAAAAATACCATTTAAACGAATGAACGTGAATAGTGGAATTTTTTAGATCGAAAATTAAATTCGGAAGTCAGATTTTTGAAGAATTGAACCTTAATGATTTAAATTTTTAAAAGAAATGAATAAATAAATATGGAATAATAATAATAATAACAAAAATAATGTTTAAACAAATGAATGTGAATAGTGGAATTTTTTAGATTGAAAATTTGAAGAGTAATTTAGAGATGGGATTTTAAATAGATGGAGTAAATAAATAAATGAATGGAATAATAAAAATAATAATGATTGGATGGATAGTTACGAAAATAGGAATTTTGGAAGTTGAAATTGAATTTAAAGATAGGGATTTTGAAAAATGGTTTAAGGGCTGAATTTTTAAAAGTAAATAAATAAAATAATAATAATAACAACAATAATAAGGATTAAATAAATAAATATAGAAATTGGAATTTTGGAAATTATAAATCGAATTTGGAGATCGGGATTTTGAAGAATTATTTAAAAATGGAAATAAATAAATAAATAAATAAATAAATAATGAAAATAATGTTGATTAAATAAATAAATGTGAAAATTAGAATTTTGGAAATTAGAATTTTTGAAATTGGAAATTTCGAAAATTAGATTTAAAAGAAATAAGAGTTTCAAAAATTTATTTGAGGGTGGTATTTAAAAAAAATTAAATTTGGAATGTTGGGATTTTCGGAAAATTAAATTTAAAAATTTGAATATTGGAATATTAACTTTAAAATTAGAACCTTATAAAACTATTTCGAGAATTAAATTGAAAGAAAAATAAAATAAAATAAAATAAAGAATAATAATAATAATAATAATAACAATAATAATAAAATAAATAAAAAAATTAGAGTTTCGGATAATTGAACTTCAAGACTTAAAGTTTGATAAACTAAATTGACCCGACACCATTTGTATTAAAACAAAAAAAAAAAAAAAAAAAATCCAAAGGCTACCATCAACTTATAAATCCACCACTACCACCTTTCTCTCTCATACTAGCCAGTGTTATATTTATATAAATATATATATATATATATATATATATATATATATATATATATTGTTGGTTAAAATAAAGTGTAAGAAGAGTTACACTTTTGAAAAATAACTTTTGAAAATAAAGTGTAAGAAGGGTTACACTTTTAATGTGTGAATTAAACACATGATTAAGTTTTGAAATGTTACAAAACTTAAAAGGTTAAGGAAGACAATGAGTCTTCTCATCTAATTGTTATATATATATATATATATATTGTTGGTTAAAAATAAAGTGTAAGAAGAGTTACACTTTTGAAAAATAACTTTTGAAAATAAAGTGTAAGAAGGGTTACACTTTTAATGTGTGAATTAAACACATGATTAAGTTTTGAAATATTACAAAACTTGAAAGGTTAAGGAAGACAATGAGTCTTCTCATCTTTGTAACTTTATAAAACTTAAGAGGTTAAGTGTAAGAGAGTTACACATTTGAGATTAAATCATGTTTAATGTGTGAATTAAACATATGATTTAATTTTTTGAATGTTACGAAGATGAAGAGATTGAGGAAGACAATGGGTTTTTTTCTCATCCTTGTAACCTTTTTTCAACCCTAAGAGTGCTTTATATGACTTTTCTTCTTTTGAAATCTTATGCAAAAAAGTGAAAAGGCTTGATCAATCCCAAGACTATTCCATTAGTTCCCTAAAGATTTCTAGAAGTGGGAGGAAATAGAGTCTTTGGACAAAGTTCCAAGAACTTGTTTGAGCCTTTCTTGTGTTCTTCTTCTTCTTGTTCTTATTTTGTAACTTTGAGAGTTTTATTGTATCAAAGTGAGTGTTTGAGAGTGTTTCTTTTCTCCATTGTATCCAAATTTTCCAAACAATCAAAGATTCTATATTCAATGGAAGGAGAGACTATCAAGATTATGAACCAAGACCTTGTGAGGTTGGATCGTTTTGATGGTTCCAACTTCACTAGGTGGCAAGACAAGGTGAGATTCCTTCTCACAGCACTCAAGATTTTCTACATGCTTGATCCTACCTTGGCACCGTTACCGGAACCAAAGGAAAATGACACACCTCAAGTGGTGGCGGCATGGAAGAAGAGGGAGGAGGATGAGCTCATATGTAAGGGTCATATTTTGAACGCCTTATCCGATAGGCTATATGATCTCTGCACCAACACCAATTCTGCGATGGAGATTTGGGAGGCTTTTGAAAACAAGTACAAAGCCGAGGAAGAAGGTACCAAAAAGTTTCTTATTTCTCAATACATAGATTTCAAATTTTTTTGATGAAAAGCCTCTCTTACCACAAATTCATGAGTTGCAAGTAATTGTGAATAAGTTGAAAGTTCTCAAAATTGAACTTCCGGAGGCCTTCCAAGTTAGTGCTATTGTGGCTAAATTACCATCAAGTTGGAAAAGTTACCGGAAGAGGATTCTCCACAAGAGTGAAGATTACTCCTTGGAAGAGATTCAAAAACATCTTCGCATTGAGGAAGAATCGAGATCAAGAGACAAAATGGTGGAAGAGTCCAATGGTGGGACTAACAAAGCCAATGCGGTTTCAAAGACCAATCATCCTAGAGGTAAAAATAACAACGACAAAAAGAATTCCGGAAATTATATGAGCCCCAAGAAAAATCAAGAGCAATTTAAGGGCAAGAAAGGTCATTGTTTTGTGTGTGGAAAACTCGGGCATTATGCTAGGGAGTGTAGGTACCGAAAGGACTAAAAATGGGCTGTGGTGAATGCAATTGATGAGGAGATCATTGCAACACTAAGCGATGTGTGCGTTGTCCAAGGAAAGGTGCAAGGATGGTGGTATGATACTTGTGCCACAGTTCATGTTACCTATGACAAATCTCTTTTCAAGACCTTTGAAGATGCAAAGGGAGATCAAGAGGTTCAAATGGGCAATGAAGGAGATCCAAGGTGCTTGTCAAGGCAAGGGCACTATTGAAGTTGTTTTTACCTCCGACAAAAAGGTTACCCTTATAAATGTATTGTATGTCCCCGATATGAATAAAAATTTGGTTAGTGGGGATTTGCTTGGCAAACCGGGTATCAAAGCGGTGTTTGAATCGATAAGCTAATTTTATCCAAATCGGGGAACTTTGTGGGAAAGGGGTATTCTTGTGATGGGATGATCAAACTTTGTACCAATGACAATATCAATAAAATGGCTTCTACTTCCACTTATATGTGTGATTCAAATTCTTTATTTTTGTGGCATAATAGGCTTGCACATGTTGGTTTAAGCACTATTAAAAGGATTGTGAAATGTGGTTTGATTGCTTGTGATACCAAGAAATTTGAAAAGTGTGAAATATGTGTTAAATCAAAGATGATTAAAAAGCCTTTCATAGTGTTGAGAGATCATCTAATTTGCTTGATTTAATACATAGTGATCTTTGTGAACTTTATGGCATGTTAACAAGAGGTGGAAATAGGTATTTTCTTACATTCTAGATGATTGTTCTAGATTTACCTATGTGTTTTTGTTGAAAAACAAAAGTGAAACTTTCAATGCCTTTAAAGTTTACAAAGCCGAAGTTGAAAATCAACTAGGAAAAAATATTAAGGTGCTTAGAAGTGATAGAGGTGGTGAATATTTCTCTAGAGAATTCAATTCTTTTTGTGAAGAATATGGTGTAATACATGAGTGCACCGCACCCTATACACCTCAACACAATGGCATAGCGGAGAGAAAGAATAGAACATTCTTGGAAATGGTGAATGCTATGTTATTACATGCTAAATTGATTTCAATTTGTGGGTGAAGCTTTGTTGACTGCTTGCCATATTTGAATAGAATTCCTATGAAAAAAATGAGATATCTCCATATGAGTTATGGAAAGGAAGGAAGCCTAATATAGGTTACTTCAAAGTGTGGGGGTGTCTTGCTTATTGCAAGAAAACGGATCCAAATAAAACAAATTGGGTCCAAGAGCGCATTAAGTGTGCATTTGTAGGCTATGCCTCAAATAGGCAAGCTTATAAGCTATTAGACTTGGAGTCTAATGTGATAATTGAATCAGAGAGGTAGAGTTTTTGAATTTTTGAGTGATAGCAATTCTCAAGTACCTACTAGTGTTGGGAGAGTCTCAAGAGGAGACACCTTCAAAGGTTGTTGAGCAACCCATTGTGCCTCGAAAAGCCAAAGAGCTAGAAAAGAGAAAGTGTTGGGATCGGATGAGATTGACTCTCAAAGAATTTCCTTTTACTTAGTAGAAGGAAATAGAGAAGATATATAAGAAAAATTCCTATAGTACTTCAAATAGAGGAGGATCCCAAAACATACAAAGAAGCTATGGCTTCTAGAGATGTTGCTTTTTGAAAGAGGCTATCAATGATGAAATGGATTCAATTATGTCCAACCAAACATGGGAATTGGTAGACTTCCACCAGGATCTAAACCAATATGGTGCAAGTGGGTATTTCGAAGGAAATATACACCGATGGCATGATTCAAACTTTAAGCTAGATTAGTAGCTAAGGGGTTTAAACAAAGAGAAGGTATGATTATTTTGATACCTATGCGCCGGTGGCTAAAACAACATCGATTAGGATATTGTTTGCTTTGGCATCAATTCATAATCTATTTGTTCAATCAAATGGATGTCAAAACGACATTCTTGAATGGGGATCTCAATGAGGAGGTCTACATGGAACAACTGAAGGTTTTGTTCTACTGGGAATGAAAACAAGTGGTGTAAGCTTGTCAAATCATTATATGGTTTAAAATAAGCTCCCAAACAATTGCACGAAAAATTTGATCATGCTATTCTTTTGGATGGATTTAGACACAATAATGTGGACAAGTGCTTATATTCTAAGACTTGTGATGACTATGTGGTCATAGTGTGTCTATATGTGGATGACATGTTAATCTTGAGTGATGACATGAAAAGAATAATAGAAACGAAAAGGTTTCTATCCTCAACCTTCAAGATGAAAGATCTGGAGAAGTTGATACTATATTGGGTATCAAAGTGAAAAGAAATAGTGGGGGTTATGCTTTGAACCAAACCCACTATATTGAGAAAGTAGTTAGCAAATTTAGTCATCTCAAGATTAAAGATGCTAATACTCCATTTGATTCAAGAATAAAACTTGAAAAGAATGATGGTAGATCGGTGGCTCAACTTGAGTATGCAAGTGCAATTGGAAGTCTTATGTATGCTGCTCAGTGTACTAGGGCTGACATTTCATTTGCAGTTAGTAAACTAAGTAGGTTTATTAGCAATCCAAGCGTGGAACATTGGAAAGCTATTGGTAGAGTTCTTGGTTACCTAGAGAATACCAAAGAACTAAGCCTCCAATATTCAAAGTTTCCTGCTATACTTGAAGGGTATTCAGATGCAAGCTGGATATCGAGTGTGGGAGATAATTTATCTACCACAGGTTGGGTGTTTACACTTGGTGGTGGGGCTGTCTCTTGGGGATCCAAGAAACAGACTTGTATATCACACTCAACCATGGAGGCAGAGTTTATAGCTCTAGCTACAACTGGAAAAGAAGTGAGTGGCTTAGAGGATCTCATGATGGACATCCTTTTACTGCAAATAATGTGTCAACAGTGTCGATACATTGTGATAGTCAAGCCACTCTAGCTCGTGTGTACAGTGGAGTGTACAATGGGAAGTCTAGACATATAAGCATTAGACATGAGTATGTAAGACAATTGATTCAAAATGGAATCATCTCAATCTCATTTGTGAGGTCAAGTGGAAACTTGGCGGATCCTTTTACTAAACCTCTTACAAGAGATTTAGTAAGGATAACATCTAGAGGGATGAGACTAAAACTCCTTAAATAAAATTCACCAATGATGGTAACCCAACTTAATATTAAGAAATGACTAGTCTTAAGTTCAATAGGTAAAAACAAGTCATTGATAAGTGGGTTGTGGCAGCATTAGAACATGTGAGTTCCATATGTGATGATTAATGCTGGTTGTTACCGTTGGAGGGTTAAGCTTAAAGCTTTTAATGAAATTCAGTCTATGTGTGACAAGCATCTTAAAGGTAACAAGGATGCTGGAAGAATTTCACCTATGTGAACTTAGGGGTGGTGCCGCCTCTCATGAGAGTTGGAGTTTCTTTCAAGAAAGTTCATGAATGGATTGAGCACATGGCCATAAAAGTGCTAAGCAAGAAAATAATGGGCACTCGTGTGGTTAGTGGAAGTGTGTGTGTTGTTACCGGTTTCATTACAAGGAATAACTGGTTCAATGCTACAAGCAACCTGGGATTTCAACGGAGCTTTGTGACAGTTACATTAAGGTAAAATCAAATCGAAAGATATTTTTTTTATGCATTTTCATGTTAAGGTTATAAGGGTTGATGTTTATTTTTAACCAAGTGGGGGATTGTTATATTTATATAAATATATATATTATATTGTTGGTTAAAAATAAAGTGTAAGAAGAGTTACACTTTTGAAAAATAACTTTTGAAAATAAATTGTAAGAAGGGTTACACTTTTAATGTGTGAATTAAACACATCATTAAGTATTGAAATGTTACAAAACTTGAAAGGTTAAGGAAGACAATGAGTCTTTTCATCTTCGTAACATTCAAAAAATTAAATCATATGTTTAATTCACACATTAAACATGATTTAATCTCAAATGTGTAACTCTCTTACACTTAACCTCTAAGTTTTATAAAGTTACAAAGATGAGAAGACTCATTGTCTTCCTTAACCTTTCAAGTTTTGTAACATTTCAAAACTTAATCATGTGTTAATTCACACATTAAAAGTGTAACCCTTTTACACTTTATTTTCAAAGTTATTTCAAAAGTGTAACTCTTCTTACACTTTATTTTTAACCAACAATATATATATATAATATATATATATATTATATAAATATAACAATCCCCACTTGGTAAAATAAACATCAACCCTTAATAACCTTAAAGTGAAAATGCATAAAATAAAATATCTTTCGATTTGAATTTTACTAATGTAATGTCACAAAGCTCGTTGAAATCCCAGGTTCTGTAGCATTGAACCAGTTATTCTTGTAACGAAACCGGTAACAACACACACACTTCCACTAACCAACTGAGTGCCCATTATTTTCTTGCTTAGCACTTTGATGGCCATGTGCTCAATCCATTCATGAACTTTCTTGAAAGAAACTCCAACTCTCATGAGAGGCGGCACCACCCTAAGTTCACATAGGTGAAATTCTTCCAGCATCCTTGTTACCTTTAAGATGCTTGTCACACATAGACTGAATTTCATTAAAAGCTTTAAGCTTAACCCTTCAACGGTAACAACCAGCATTAATCATCACAGATGGAACTCACATGTTCTAATGCTGCCACAACCCACTTATCAATGACTTGTTTTTACCTTTGAACTTAAGACTAGTCATTTCTTAGTATTAAGTTGGGTTACCATCATTGGTGAGTTTTATTTAAGGAGTTTTAGTCTCATCCCTCTAGATGTTATCCTTACTAAATCTCTTGTAAGAGGTTTAGTAAAAAGATCCGCCAAGTTTCCACTTGACCTCACAAATGAGATTGAGATGATTCCATTTTGAATCAATTGTCTTACATACTCATGTCTAATGCTTATATGTCTAGACTTCCCATTGTACACTCCATTGTATGCACGAGCTAGAGTGGCTTGACTGTCACAATGTATCGACACTATTGACACATTATTTGCAGTAAAAGAGATGTCTATCATGAGATCCCTAAGCCACTCAGCTTCTTTTCCAGTTGGAGCTAGAGCTATAAACTCTGCCTCCATGGTTGAGTGTGATATACAAGTCTGTTTCTTGGATCCCCAAGAGATAGCCCCACCACCAAGTGTAAACACCCAACCTGTGGTAGATAAATTATCTCCCACACTCGATATCTAGCTTGCATCTCAATACCCTTCAAGTATAGCAGGAAACTTTGAATATTGGAGGCTTAGTTCTTTGGTATTCTTTAGGTAACCAAGAACTCTACCAATAGCTTTCCAATGTTCCACGCTTGGATTGCTAATAAACCTACTTAGTTTACTAACTGCAAATGAAATGTTAGCCCTAGTACACTGAGCAGCATACATAAGACTTCCAATTGCACTTGCATACTCAAGTTGAGCCACCATCTACATCATTCTTTTCAAGTTTTATACTTGAATCAAATGGAGTATTAGCATCTTTAATCTTGAGATGACTAAATTTGCTAACTACTTTCTCAATATAGTGGGTTTGGTTCAAAGCATAACCCCCAGTATTTCTTTTCACTTTGATACCTAATATAGTATCAACTTCTCCAAGATCTTTCATCTTGAAGGTTGAGGATAGAAACCTTTTCGTTTCTATTATTTCTTTCATGTCATCACTCGAGATTAACATGTCATCCACATATAGACACACTATGACCACATAGTCATCACAAGTCTTAGAATATAAGCACTTGTCCACATTGTTGTGTCTAAATCCATCTGAAAGAATAGCATGATCAAAATTTTCATGCCATTGTTTGAGAGCTTGTTTTAAACCATATAATGATTTGACAAGCTTACACACTTTGTTTTCATTCTCCAGTAGAACAAAACCTTCTGGTTGTTCATGTAGACTCCTCATTGAGATCCCCATTCAAGAATGCCGTTTTGACATCCCATTTGATTAACAAATAGATTATGAATTGATGCCAAAGCAAACAATATCCTAATCGATGTTGTTCTAGCCACCAGCGCATAGGTATCAAAATAATCAATACCTTCTCTTTGTTTAAACCCCTTAGCTACTAATCTAGCCTTAAAGGTTTGAATCATGCCATCGGTGTGATATTTCCTTCGAAATACCCACTTGCACCCTATTGGTTTAGATCCTGGTGGAAGGTCTACCAATTCCATGTTTGGTTGGACATAATTGAATCCATTTCATCATTGATAGCCTCTTTCAAAAAGCAACATCTCTAGAAGCATAGCTTCTTTGTATGTTTGGGATCCTCCTCTATTTGAAGTACTATAGGAATTTTTCTTATAATATCTTCTCTATTCTTCTACTAAGTAAAGGAAATTCTTCGAGAGTCAATCTCATCCGATCCCAACACTTTCTCTTTTCTAGCTCTTTGGCTTTTCCGAGGCACAATGGGTTGCTCACAACCTTTGAGGGTGTCTCCTCTTGAGACTCTCCAAACTAGTAGGTACTTGAGAATTTCTATCACTCAAAAAATTCTCAAAGAACTCTACCTCTCTTGATTCAATTATCACATTAGACTCCAAGTCTAATAGCCTATAAGCTTTGCTATTTGAGGCATAGCCTACAAATGCACACTTAATGGCTCTTGGACCCAATTTTGTTTTATTTGGATCCGTTTTCTTGCAATAAGCAAGACACCCCCACACTTTGAGTAACCATATTAGGCTTCCTTCCTTTCCATAACTCATATGGAGATATCTCATTTTTTTCATAGGAATTCTATTCAAAATATGGCAAGCAGTCAACAAAGCTTCACCCCACAAATTGAAATTCAATTTAGCATGTAATAACATAGCATTCACCATTTCCAGAATGTTCTATTCTTTCTCTCCGCTATGCATTGTGTTAGGTGTATAGGGTGCGGTGCACTCATGTATTACGCATATTCTTCACAAAAAGAATTGAATTCTCTAGAGAAATATTCACCACCTCTATCACTTCTAAGCACCTTAATATTTTTCCTAGTTGATTTTCAACTTCGGCTTTGTAAACTTTAAAGGCATTGAAAGTTTCACTTTTGTTTTTCAACAAAAACACATATGTAAATCTAGAACAATCATCTATGAATGTAAGAAAATACCTATTTCCACCTCTTGTTAACATGCCATAAAGTTCACAAAGATCACTATGTATTAAATCAAGCAAATTAGATGATCTCTCAACACTATGAAAAGGCTTTTTAATCATCTTTGATTTAACACATATTTCACACTTTTCAAATTTCTTGGTATCAAAGCAATCAAACCACATTTCACAATCCTTTTAATAGTGCTTAAACCAACATGTGCAAGCCTATTATGCCACAAAAATAAAGAATTTGAATCACACATATAAGCGGAAGTAGAAGCCATTTTATTGATATTGTCATTGGTACAAAGTTTGATCATCCCATCACAAGAATACCCATTTCCCACAAAGTTCCCCGATTTGGATAAAATTAGCTTACCGGATTCAAACACCGCTTTGATACCCGGTTTGCCAAGCAAATCCCCACTAACCAAATTTTTATTCATATCGGGGACATACAATACATTTATAAGGGTAACCTTTTTGCCGGAGGTAAAAACAACTTCAATAGTGCCCTTGCCTTGACAAGCACCTTGGATCTTCCTTCATTGCCCATTTGAACCTCTTGATCTCCCTTTGCATCTTCAAAGGTCTTGAAAAGAGATTTGTCATAGGTAACATGAACTGTGGCACAAGTATCATACCACCATCCTTGCACCTTTCCTTGGACAATGCACACATCGCTTAGTGTTGTAATGATCTCCTCATCAATTGCATTCACCACACCCCTTTTTGTCCTTTCGGTACTACACTCCCTAGCATAATGCCCGGGTTTTCCACACACAAAACAAGGACCTTTCTTGCCCTTAAATTGCTCTTGATTTTTCTTGGGGCTCATATAATTTTCGGAATACTTTTTGTCGTTGTTATTTTTACCTCTAGGATGATTGGCCTTTGAAACCGCATTGGCTTTGTTAGTCCCACCATTGGACTCTTCCACCATTTTGTCTCTTGATCTCGATTCTTCCTCAATGCGAAGATGTTTTTGAATCTCTTCCAAGGAGTAATCTTCACTCTTATGGAGAATCCTCTTCTGGTAACCTTTCCAACTTGATGGTAATTTAGCCACAATATCACCAACTTGGAAGGCCTCCGAAAGTTCAATTTTGAGAACTTTCAACTTATTCACAATTACTTGCAACTCATGAATTTGTGGTAAGAGAGGCTTTTCATCAAAAAATTTGAAATCTATGTATTGAGAAATAAGAAACTTTTTGGTGCCTTCTTCCTCGGCTTTGTACTTGTTTTCAAGAGCCTCCCAAATCTCCTTCGCGAATTGGTGTTGGTGCTGAGATCATATAGCCTATCGGATAAGGCGTTCAAATATGACCCTACATATGAGCTCATCCTCCTCCTCTTCTTCCTTGCCGCCACCACTTGAGGTGTGTCATTTTCCTTTGGTTCGGTAACGGTGCCAAGGTAGGATCAAGGATGTAGAAAATCTTGAGTGCTGTGAGAAGGAATCTCACCTTGTCTTGCCACCTAGTGAAGTTGGAACCATCAAAACGATCCAACCTCACAAGGTCTTGGTTCATAATCTTGATAGTCTCTCCTTCCATTGAAAATAGAGTCTTTGATTGTTTGGAAATTTTGGATACAATGAAGAAAAGAAACACTCTCAAACACTCACTTTGATACAATAAAACTCTCAAAGTTACAAAATAAGAACAAGAAGAAGAAGAACACAAGAAAGGCTCAAACAAGTTCTTGGAACTTTGTCTAAAGACTCTATTTCCTCCCACTTCTAGAAATCTTTAGGGAACTAATGGAAATAGTCTTGGGATTGATCAAGCCTTTTCACTTTTCTGCATAAGATTTGAAAAGAAGAAAAGTCATATAAAGCACTCTTAGGGTTGAAAAAAGGTTACAAGGATGAGAAAAAACCCATTATCTTCCTCAATCTCTTCATCTTCGTAACATTCAAAAAATTAAATCATATGTTTAATTCACACATTAAACATGATTTAATCTCAAATGTGTAACTCTTTTACACTTAACCTCTTAAGTTTTATAAAGTTACAAAGATGAGAAGACTCATTGTCTTCCTTAACCTTTCAAGTTTTGTAACATTTCAAAACTTAATCTTGTGTTTAATTCACACATTAAAAGTGTAACCCTTCTTACACTTTATTTTCAAAAGTGTAACTCTTCTTACACTTTATTTTAACCAACAATATATATATATATATATAATATATATATATATATATATATATATTATATAAATATAACAGCCAGCTAGTGCAGACCTAATGCATGGCTATCACCCTATCTACTCAAGCTTGAGACCACACAATCCACAATTTCATCAAGCACTACAGCCTTACACGTCTTGTTGAGGCAGAGACAAGTTCTTGCAAAGCTTTCACTCTTCCTGCTATCCTCTCTCTACGTAACCGCCCAACAACGCTGTGAGGATCAGTGACTTGTCCACGCCAAGCACGCATCCTTGGGTGAGTAGCAGGTAGGTGTAGTGCAGCAATAATTCAGACAGGAATTGGCTAGCCGTGAAAAGCTTGGTGGACTTGAGGAACGCTTATCCACATGCCGAAAATGAACCATCCAATTGTATCGACTCTCTCTCGCTCCTCCCTGAAGAACTTCTGACATCAACGTCATCTTGAAAACCTCTCGTCACTTCCCGACGCCATCTATGTCATTGTAATCCCGCTCTCCAAGTTCAAGCCTAACGGAAAGACCGACCCTTGGAAGCCGCCTCCGACAAAGTGGATTGAGCCATCGCCTAAACTCAACTGCAGCGCCATGGTAGAACCCATTACTAGAATATTAGGGTCGTGTCCAGGATAAGAGATAATTGCGAGGATTTGCTCCAGGAAGTCATTAGTGTAACCTTCAGGCAGGTTGGTGGCCATGGCTGAGGAATGGACGGGAACGGAAAATAGATTTTCCAACGAGAAGCAAAGAAGAGATAAGGATGGTTTTCGGGTTTAGCAGAAAGGTCAAATGGTTGGAGAAAAAGGTCACAGAGAGGTCATTCGATAAATCGGAAAGAGACGTTTGGGAAGAGAAACAAAAATGAACCCACGAAATCCACATTCATATCAAAATAGGAAAGAAAATCAATACAACATTACATCCATATTCACATAATCAAACAATGCTTAGAATGTGGCAGAAAGAATGATAATAATAATAATAATAATAATAATAATAATAATAATAATAATAATATAGAGTGATAAATAAGAATGAGCTCAAAAGCTACAACAAACATACCTGGAAGTACTTCCCTTCAGTTGGAATCCTTGAGCTTCAGGCTGCTCCCGTTTTCGCCCCCACTCCCCCTTTTTCTCGCCTGATCCTCATGTCCTCCAAAACCCCTCAACCCTAAATCCTCTTGTCACCACTATCACCCACTCTTCTATTTCTCCATCAGCAAGCATGGCCTCTCAACCACCCTCATGGCCAGCCATGCCCTTGCCACCTGTCCATGCGGTTGGTTTCATGCATGGCAAGTTCCCCCCCCCCCCCCCCCCCCCAAATCTGCAACTCTACCGGCCCTCACCACAAAAGGGGTCTACAATAATATAGCACAATATAATAATTAAAAGTATAATATAATACAACAACTATTATTAATTGACTTTGGAATGTCTCATAGTATAACATAATAATGAAAAGAATCCACACCTAAACTGCTAGGAATGGGGTTGTATGTAGATGGTGCATGTAAGTGGTGATGTCCCCTTTAAGTGCGTGATGGAGATCCTAGAGAATGTGTTGCCCTCTTCAAAAATCAGTACATGTTGTGTCTTCCAATACGTGTGTGCAATGGGATGATTTGGTGATTTCTCATGCCCTTGCTAAGTAGCAGCCTACCTCCTTTGTGCATGCTTCCTTAGAGCGGATTTTCAACGGTGCCACTGTGTTATCTTCCAAGGGCAGTCGTGGTGGAGATTTTTTCAAAAATGCTTCTTGCTTCCTATGTTAGAATCTGGCTACATGTTATAGATGTCCTCCAATAGCATTCATCCCCCACCTAAAATCTGCTAAATCTTCTTCCAAAAATCCTTAGAACGCCGTCTCAAAATCTAGCTTGTATATTTCCTCTTAATAGTGTCAATCCCCACACCAAAAACCTTTTCCAAAACGCCCCTTCCCCTCCTAAAAACAGTTACCAAAGTCTCTGGTTCACCTTCCTCTCTTTTTTATATGTCATGCTGACCTTCACTTTCTTTTTTCTTTTCTTTTTTTTTTTAAAAAAAAAAAAATCTCCCTTGCCAAAAGAACCGCCCATTCTCCTTCATTCAACGTACCACTTTGTAATTCCTTCCAAAACCCTATAAGTAACTTACCTTTTCCATCTCATCCTTCTTTACTTCTCCAAAAGCCTCCCCACATCACTATTTAAAAATTAATAGATCAAATTAAATAGTAAAAAAAAATGTTTTAGAAAATGAGTAAAAATATTAGATTAAACACACACACATACACACATATATAACTTTACAAAATTATTATATAAAGTAAAAGAATTTTACATAATTATTAAATTAAATAAAAGTATTTCACCAAATTATTAAATAAAATAAAGTAAAATAAAGTAATATAAATAAATAGATAATAATAAAAATGAAAGTCATACAAGTCATGTAAAAAAAGTGAACCATGCAAGTCATGCAACTATGCAAGCATGCAAGCCATGCAAAGAATTGCATAAAAGGTTACCTAGGTCGGCCAAGTGAACCAAAATCGGCCTAGGGTGGTGCCTAATGGGCCAAGCCTGCCTAAATAGGCTTGGATGCCTAGATGGGCCCGAGTGAACCTAAGTGGGCCAGGGTGATTCAAAAAGTGCCTAAGCGACCTAAGATGATCGGAAAAGTGTCTAAGTGTCCTAAAAGTGTTCTTCAATGAGCTATCCTGAAAAAAAAAAAAAAAAAAAAAAAAAAAAAAAAAAAAAAAAAAAAAAAAACAATTATAGGTCTAACTTGGGTTGCCATGGGTCACAATGAGGGCCCAGATAAATCCCTCAACCAAAGTCACCAAGATAGCTAAAAAAAAAAAGTTGTATGAGTAGCAATGGGTTAATAGAGAAATACTAAGGAGTACTAAAAGAACACCTAATAGGGCATGTGCTAAGGGGATAAAATGGAGGGTCAACAAATGTGCCCCTCTTTAGTGAAGATCATAAGTGTAAGGAATATAAGTAGAAATACGAGTAATGAATGGAATGAAGTGAACTATACCGAAGAACTAAAAGACCATAAATTTTATCTTAACACATGATGACGTAAGCTCAAAATTTGGGATCACCAAACTAGATAAAGAAATGACTCTACATATAAGAATGGCCAAGTACGGGGAATGCAACTGCAAAAAACAACTAAGGTTGTAGGCTATGAATGACTAAACTCAAAGTAACATCTTTGAATGCCTAAATAGGAAAGTAGTGGCTCTGAATGCTTGCTACTCTAAATTCCTATGACTTTGAACACCTATGACTCTAAACGCTTATGAGGTAAGGGGTGACTCTGTGCACCTAATCGATGGGAAGGCTCTAAACGCCTATGAAAGGAGCAGTGACTTTGAACACCTAACTGATGGGATGACTTTGAATACTTACGAGAAAAATGGTGACTCTACGCACCTAACCGATGAGATAACTTTGAATGTCTATGGCTTTGAACGCTTATGAGGGGAAGGGTGACTTTGCATGCTTAACTAATGGGATGACTCTAAATGCCTATGAGGGGAAGAATGACTCTACACACCTAACCAATGAGACAATTGTAAACGCCTATGAGGGAAAAGGTGGCTCGGCATGCTTAACTGATGGGACGTCTTTAAATGGCTATGGCTCTGAACGCCTAACTGATGGGATGACTTTGAAAGCCTATGAGGGGAAGGGTAACTTTGCACGCCTAATCGATGGGACAACTCTGAACGCTTATAGCTTTGAACACCTATAAGGGGAAGGGTGACTCTGTGCGCTTAACTGATGAGATGACTCTAAATGTCTATGGCTTTGAACACTTATAAGGGAAAGGGTGACTCTGCATGCACAACTAATAGGACATCTCTAAATGCCTATAAGGGGACGAGTGGATCTGTATGCCTAACTGATGGGATGACTTTAAATGCATATGAGTGGTGAGGTGACGGTAGACAAAATAACTCCGATAATTTCTACATAGGGGATTTTCCTTTTCCCCAATGTGACAACTCGCAAAGATAAAAACCTAGATTAGGTAATGACGGAGTCTGACCAAAATGTGATAATCTCAAAGAAAGAGGTATGCCCCAATATCAAAGGTGCATCAAGCTAATTATTTGTCAAATGAAATAAGTAGTTGCATATATCGTAGCGAAAAAGAAACAACACATCATGATAAAGGTCTCAAAAAGGTATGAACATAAATCTCTCTATATCTTAAATACATTTTTTATCAATTGATCTCAGACATAAAACCTAACAAATGTACATCATAGTTCGACTAAAGAATGAATATGGAAAAAATAAATTGTCTTACAAACACTCGACTAGGGAGTCCATTGATGTTCTCTAAGTGAAATCTGATGTGATCTATCTTAGTCTCCAACAAAGTCATATAAAGTCAACTATGATATCACAAATCATGAGAAACCTAAAAAATATGCTCAAACCAGGAGGTGAACTGGCTGCAAAAATAATGACTGATCATGGAGAAGCCAATCCCCTATGTAGAACATGGAATCATAAATACAAGGCATAAAACTATTCATCTCATCAAAGTGGTGAATATGTCCTAGTAGAACAAATGATCCTCACATGAAGTAAGCAATCAATACTGACCATCTATCACCACTGCCCCAAATAGATCTCCTTAACAAGAAGGGCATATGCCCCAGTATGGCACCTGATGTGTAAATCTTAGGTGGAACAAATAACACTAATAATTTATTTGTGCATCCAACAGTCATGCAAATCTTAGTGTCCCAAAGAAAAGATAACACGCCCGTATAATGATAACCCAAAGTGATAACAAAGTAGATTGAAGGTATATGACAAAGATCTATCATTACCAATCAAGCATCTCCACAATCATGAATATAGGGGTCATACAAACCAATGACAACTAGGAAAACCCAAGGATGAGGGTAATATGCCCCAGTATAGGCATTTGGTGTGTTAAAGAAATAGAACTGATATCATCAAATGAATACTATCTCCATGCTTAGGTTCCATCAAACATCATCATACCAAATGAAAGATAAACCAAATGTCACTTGAAGTATCTTTCATAAGGAAAAACACAACAATACCCATACTTCAACTAATCGTTAAACCTACCAAAATGAAAATCGTCGAAGATAACATTTGATCTTATGGCCTCAAGGTGGTCTTATGACACGGAACGTAAGTAGGCCTAGGGTAATAGGGTGAAAGAAATGAAAAGAAACCAAGCTTAAGTACCTAATGATCAAACCCAATACCCTTGTGCATAAGATGTAATGTGCAATATAATCTCATGAGTCCGTGAACTTGAATGAAATCAATGGAAGTGTCAATGATGAAATAAAAGAGAAAAGAGAAAAAATAAATGGTAAGGTTGTCAAGGTAGCATATGACATATGTGAAGAATGTAATGAATCAGAAATGTGTATCAATGTAAGAAAAATGTAGATATGGAATGACTATATGAAAGGAGATGATGGGAAACGATGGAAAATAGAGAGAAAGTACAAAAAATGATGACCTACTCATATAAGTATAATCGAGGGAAGTCATATCACCAATGATGAAATGGTAGTGGAGACAGTGATCTGGAGACTCTAGTGACACGTTACTCAATCCTCACACCTGATGTATATCAACCTAATTCCTGAAGTGAAGGATCTTATAGAACAATAACCAAACTCTCATCACTCCCAGTACATAACATAAGTGATCAAAGGAGTGAAATACTCATAAAAGGCTCACATACAAGCTCAAAGATGTATATATACCTAATGGACAACCAATGATAAATGATCCAATGAACAACCTATGACAAATAAGCTCAATGAGCAACTCTCAAATATCAACATGTGCTCAATGGAGTGTAATACCATATACAAACACATTATTATATATTTATTTTATTTTATTTAGTGAGAACACTAATATCAATAGATCGAAACTCCACTGAGCAAACAATATAAATCAATAAACTCTCTTCAATCACTAATAAAAATATGAGTCATACCTAAACCCTAGAAGTATGCTAACTCTAATCACTGACAAATGTACAAAACCCCAACCCTGAGATCATCTCTTAAGCTGAGATATCTTGATCAAAGTCAATGGGTGGAAAGAAGAGTATGATACAACTACCTTGATGCCCTAATAAGGTCAAAAGTTGTTAATGAGAGGAAATAAGGAGAGTGAGATGAAACAAGCGAAGATAAAAACATGGAAATGGATGGAAAAGGAGTAATAATGAAACATAACGACAATTGTATGGTAAGATGGTAATAAGAGTCCAAAACTCACAAGACCATCCATGTAAAGCATGCATACACAACTAAGGGCCCCTACCTAGGTGATGAAAGGTAAGTAGAGCTCTAAGAAAGAAAGACTATAATGTACCTCGTGAGGCCCAAGAGGCTAGCAATGGGTTATGAGTGAAATGGGTGAGATAAGGTATGATGCTAACTGAAATGGTGGCCACCCATCATTTGACCATGATCTCGAACGTAATACTTCTTTAGCTGATCCACTTTGGTTAGCTCTGAAAACTGGTTTCCATCTAGGTTAGTCAATCATGAAGCTCCCTTTGACGTCAACTCCCAGATGACGTAAGGTCCCACTCTAGCTAAGTCTAAACTTTCCTTTGGCCTTTCCAATCAAACCTTTGAGAATCCTTAGAATGAAATCCCCCATCTGTAATAGTCTCAGCTTGACTTGTTTCTTAAAGGAACGGGTCATTTTTCTCTTATAGGCCTGAATATGGTTTGCGGTTGTCAACCTCCTCTCATCTAAAATATTAAGTTGATCAAATCAAGCTTGAGCATACTCTGTCTCATAAATCTGCTACTTAAAGGCTACTCTCAATGAACCTATCTTAATCTCAATAGGTAACATGGTCTCCATGCGATACACCAAGGCGTAAGGTGTAGATCTTGTAGAAGTGCGAAAAGATGTGTGATAAGCCCATAAAGTGAAAGAGAGCTTCTTTGACCAATCTCTAGAAGTCTCAATCGTTTTCCTCAAAATCTTCTTTATATTCTCATTTGCATCCTTTACTACTCCATTAGTTTGTGGCCTATATGTTGATAATCTGTGATGCTAAATGTAGTGTTTCTGTAGCAAAGTTTCAACCTCAGATCGAAAATGTGCCCTTCTATCATAAATCAAGTCATAGGGGACCCCATAACGGTAGATGATATGGAAAAATTTAATTTTACAAGACGTATGCAAATTACTTAATCCTGCTATGGAAAAATGGATCATAAGTGACAACACTAAGCTCACGAAGTCATTTCATTTAAGGGAAATGCATTCGAGGGCAAGTCTAATGCCAACAGTTGCAACAGTTCTAAATCCAATAAGTTATATGTCATATTGTTGTTGTTAATAAGCTTGTAATTGGACATCTCTTAGTTAAAATTATGAGAACAATTCAGCTTATTGAATTGCATATAAGTTTCTTGAGTATCTTACTATAGGTTAACTTAACTTTAAAGTCAAGTTAATATCTAAAAGTTTCATAAAATATGATGAATATACGTTAATCGAGTGGGATGGTACCGTACATGACAACAAAATATTATGAATTGATATCTTATTATAAGATTTTATTGTTAAAAAAAACATCTAGAATAATTAGATATGGTAATACTTGGCATTTAAATGTTGTATACATAACTTTGGAAAAAAACAATTCTTATCATTTTAGGAAGATATTATAGGAAGAGAAGAGAATATAATATTATCCATCTCAGATCTCTCAAATGGATGAAGTCAAAGTAATGTGTCAAAAAAATAATATCTAAAACTAAAAAAATAAACAAAATTCAATTCTTTCATTAACATTAAAGAAAATCGAAAACTATAATTTTTAAAACTCTAATTTTTATCTACATTAAAAATAATATCTAAAACTAAAAAATTTCTAAAAACACTAGCTTTCCGATTAACATTAAAAAATTAACTAAAACTTACATTATAAGATGGAAACTTTTATTAACCTCCTACATGAATTTTTGTCTTAAAAAGAAATCATTATATTTATAACTTGCCACTATCATCCAAAATTCATCTAAAACTAAAAATAAAATAAAATAAAATAAAATAAAAATCTAATTTGCCACTGTCATCTAAAATTCAAAAACTTCAATTCAAAAACTCTTAACTTTCCACTATCATCGAAAATTAACCAAAACAAAAATTTTAAAAATTAATTTTCCACTATCATCCAAAATTAAAAACTAAAATTTGCAAATTTCTATTTTTCCATTATCATTTAACATTAACCAAAACTAAATTTAAAAAAAAAACTTAATTTTCTACTATCATCCAAAATTCATCAAAAACTAAAGTTTACAAATATCTAATTGTTCCATTCTCACCCATTATTCAAAACTAAAATTTGCAAATTCCAATTTTTCCATTATCACCTACCATTACCCAAAACTAAATTTTAATTTTCCACTATCAACCAAAATTCATCCTAAACTATTAAAAATAAATAAAAAAATTGAAAGCATTTAAATGAAGCCACTTTTCCACCTAGTAAAAAAAAAATAAAAAAAAAATATCAAATCTATATCTTTTATTCAACTAAAAAAAACCATACTAAAATATCAAAGCTAAATTATAAAAACTAACTTCATTCAAATTATAAAAAAAAAAAAAAAAAAAACTTTAGATTAAACTAAACAAAAAGTAAATAAAGCAATAACCCACATAGACCATATGAAAACTCTCATAAAGCCCAAACTAAAAATGAATTGTATTGAAGAACCCATGTTCGGATGTATCAATGAAAAAAAAAAACTATTACGCAATATAGTAAACACCTTGTTACTTGATATAATATAATGCAATTCATACTTGAAATTAACCAACACCACCACTATATAACAACTATTGAAAAGTATAATAATGAAAAGTTAATATAGCACAATATAATAATTAAAAGTATAATATAATACAACAACTATTATTAATTGACTTTGGAATGTCTCATAGTATAACATAATAATGAAAAGAATCCATGCCTAAACTGCTAGGAATGGGGTTGTATGTAGATGGTGCATGTAAGTGGTGCTGTCCCCTTTAAGTGCGTGATGGAGATCCTAGAGAATGTGATGCCCTTTTCAAAAATCAGTACATGTTGTGTCTTCCAATACCGTGTGTGCAATGGGATGATTTGGTGCTTTCTCATGCCCTTGCTAAGTAGCAGCCTACCTCCTTAGAGCGGATTTTCAATGGTGCCACTGTGTTATCTTCCAAGGGCACCCGTGGTGGAGATTTTTTCAAAAATGCTTCTTGCTTCCTATGTTAGAATCTGGCTGCATGTTATAGATGTCCTCCAATGGCATTCATCCCCCACCTAAAGTATGCTAAATCTTCTTCCAAAAATCCTTAGAACGCCTCCTTAAAATCTAGCTTGTATATTTCCTCTTAATGGTGTCAATCCCCACACCAAAAACCTTTTCCAAAACGCCACTTCCCCTCCTAAAAACAGTTCCCAAAGTCTCTGGTTCACCTTCCTCTCTTTTTTATATGTCGTGCTGACCTTCACTTTCTTTTTTTTTTCTTCTTTTATTACCTTTTTCCATCTCATCCTTCTTTCCTTCTCCAAAAGTCTCCCCACTTCACTATTTAAAAATTAATAGATCAAATTAAATAGTAAAAAAAATGTTTTAGAAAATGAGTAAAATTATTAGATTAAACACACACACACACATAACTTTACAAAATTATTATATAAAGTAAAAGAATTTTAAAAAATTATTAAATTAAATAAAAGTATTTCACCAAATTAATAAATTAAATAAATAAAATAAAGTAAAATAAATAAATAGATAATAATAAAAATTAAAGTCATACAAGTCATGCAAAAAAAGTGAACCATGCAAGTCATGCAACTATGCAAGCATGCAAGCCATGCAAAGAATTGCATAAAAGTTTACCTAGGTAGGCCAAGTGAACCAAAATGGGCCTAGGGTGGTGCCTAATGGGCCAAGCCTGCCTAAATAGGCTTGGATGCCCAGATGGGCCCAAGTGAACCTAAGTGGGTCTGGGTGATTCAAAAAGTGCCTAATCGACTTAGGGTGGTCGGAAAAGTGTCTAAGTGTCCTAAAAGTGTTCCTAAATGAGATATCCTGAAAAGAAAAAAAAAAAAAAAAAAAAAGACAATTATAGGTCTAACTTGGGTTGCCATGGGTCAAAATGAGGGCCCAGATAAATCCCTCAACCAAAGTCACCAAGATAGCTATAAAAAAAAAGTTGTATGAGTAGCAATGGGTTAATAGAGAAATACTAAAGAGTACTGAAAGAACACCAAATAGGGCATGTGCTAAGGGGACAAAATGGAGGGTCAACAAATATGCCCCTCTTTAGTGAAGATCACAAGTGTAAGGAATATAAGTAGAAATACGAGTAATGAGTGGAACGAAGTGAACTATACCGAAGAACTAAAAGACCATAAATTTTATCCTAACACATGATGAGGTAAGCTCAAAACTCGAGATCGCCAAACTAGATAAAGAAATGACTCTACATATAAGAATGGCTAGGTAAGGGGAATGTAACTGCAAAGAACAACTAGGGTTGTAGGCTATGAATGCCTAAACTAAAAGTAACATCTCTGAATGCCCAAATAGGAAAGTAGTGGCTTTGAATGCTTGCTGCTCTAAATTCCTATGGCTTTGAACACCTATGACTCTAAATGCCTATGAGGTGAGGGGTGACTTTGCACACCTAATCGATGGGAAGGCTCTAAATGCTTATGAGAGGAAGGGGAACTCTACACACCTAACTAGTGGGATGGCTCTGAACGCTTAAGTGAAAAATGGTGACTCTACGCACCTAACTTATGAGATAACTTTGAATGCCTATGGCTCTGAATGCTTATGAGGGAAAGGGTGACTTTACATGCTTAACTAATGGGATGACTCTGAACACCTATGAGGGGAAGGGTGACTCTACACACCTAACCAATGAGACAACAGTAAATGCCTATGAGGGGAAGGGTGACTCTGCATGCCTAATCGATGTCCTCCAATGGTATTCATCCCCCACCTAAAATCTACTAAATCTTCTTCCAAAAATCCTTAGAACGCTTCCTCAAAATCTAGCTTGTATAATACCAAATAAAGGATTTTATAAGCATGTGATTAGTAAAATAATTAAAAGAGACTTGCCTCAATAATTCAAAAACATACATACTAATCAATAAAACAATAATCATAATATTTTTAGCACATCAATTAACACAATAAAAAAATAACCGAAGCAAGATGAACTAAATAATACAAGTTAATCTAAATTTATAAATAAATAAAAACATGGGATTTTGAAGATTTAGTAACTAAATAAAATGAAATCATAATTTAATAAATCATTGGAAACTAATCCTAAAATTAATAAGGCCAAATACTAACAACATCTAGGAGGTATTAAAACCATGAATTAGAAAGAAATCGATAGGAGACCACCTTAGAGATGTTAACTGAATACACTAAAATGATAAAAAAAATTAACAACTAAAACATTGAAACACATGAACATGGACCAATAGAAACCAAAACAATAATTAATTAATTAATTAATTAAGGACTCACATAGAAAATCGAACATCAAACCAACAACTAAGAAGCATGAGAGCCATAAAATAATAAGAGATGAAGGAAATCTAACCTTAGAAATATTCAGAGAATTAACGAACATAAAATAATAAACGTTTAATAACTAAAATATAGAAACATAAAAAAAATGCTCTATGGAAAACTAACCTGTGCTGTGCAGAAAGAGCTTTCCTGTGTGTGTCTGCAATGTCAATAGTGTCTCCACCTCCCTTTTCCAAGTGGCGTCCTATCTAGTTTTTTCCTAGAGATTACAGCCTGTCCCAAATCCTTTTTGAAACATGGATTCATTCACTCCAAAATAGCAATCTGAATCCCCTCTTAAAAATAACAGTCCAGAATGCTTGATATCTCTCCAAAATCACTCCCCCGAATGCTCAAATTTCCTCTTCCTCCGGACATCACCATATCTCTCGATCTCAGCTGGAAATCCCATATTCTCTATAATATTTTATTTATGAATAAAATTTGCAGTTGAAGCAAAGGTGTGCTCAGATGCATTTCCCTGTGTTACCCTACCAAAATGTGGGAGTGATTGCCAAGGAAAACATCCCACCTGGGTAAATTATACATGCCTTGGAATACCGCCGCATAATCCTACAAGTGTACAATGTCTTTGCTATTACAATTGTTAGAGATTTTGGTCATCCACCTACTAGTTCTTCCACTGTCCTACATCTAAATAAGCACTTTTATTATTATGTCCAACCATGTAAACATGGTAAATTTTTATTAGTATGAATAAATTATTTGGACATTGTGATTTAGTATATCATTCCTTTTTCATAATTATTTTGTTTTTCCATATTTGAGGTAAGATTAATTCAACTCATAATGCCTCAAATTTTGAAAAATTTATATAATTTTCTACTCAAAGGTGAATAGAATAATCATATGGCTAAATAAGTTGATCAACAAATATGGTAACCACCTAAGATAATAAATTTCATAACAAAACTAAAAATTAGGTGCTATATAAGCTTCCTACAAAAACAACAAAAATTTAGCATTTTCTAGGAATGTGATATTCAAAAGTTTCTTTTTACCACTTCTGCTTTCTATTTTCAAAGAAATGTAAGTTTATTATTAATAATGATAACCTCTAAAGTTCTAAATGTTACCTTAGAGAGGCTTTGAAATTCAAATTTTAATTTTATAAGACGTATGCAAATTACTTAATCTTGCTATGGAAAAATGGATCATAAGTGACAACACTAAGCTCACGAAGTCATTTCATTTAAGGGAAATGCATTCGAGGGCAAGTCTAATGCCAACAGTTGCAACAGTTCTAGATCCAATAAATTATATGTTATATTGTTATTGTTAAACAGCTTGTAATTGGACATCTCTCAGTTAAAATTATGAGAACAATTCAGCTTATTGAATTGCATATAAGTTTCGTGATTATCTTACTATAGGTTAACTTAACTTTAAAGTCAAGTTAATATCTAAAAGTTTCATAAAATATGATAAACATACGTTAATCGAGTGGGATGGTACCATACATGACAACAAAATATTATGAATTGATATCTTATTATAAGATTTTATTGTTAAAAAAAAAACATCTAGAATAATTAGAAATAGTAATACTTGGCGTTTAAATGTTGTATACGTAACTTTGGAAAAAAACAATTCTTATCATTTTAGGAAGATATTATAGGAAGAGAAGAGAATAAAATATTATCCATCTCAGAGATCTCTCAAATGGATGAAGTCAAAGTAACGTGTCAAAAAAAATAATATCTAAAACTAAAAAAATAAACAAAATTCAATTCTTTCATTAACATTAAAGAAAATCGAAAACTAAAATTTTTAAAACTCTAATTTTTATCTACATTAAAATAATATCTAAAACTAAAAAATTTCTAAAAACACTAGCTTTCCTATTAACATTAAAAAATTAACTAAAACTTACATTATAATACAGAAACTTTTATTAACCTCTTACATGAATTTTTGTCTTAAAAAAAAATCATTATATTTATAACTTTCCACTATCATCCAAAATTCATCTAAAACTAAAAAATAAAAATAAAAATCTAATTTGCCACTGTCATCTAAAATTCAAAAACATCAATTCAAAAACTCTAACTTTCCACTATCATCCAAAATTAACCAAAACTAAAATTTTAAAAATTAATTTTCCACTATCATCCAAAATTCAAAATTAAAATTTGCAAATTTCAAATTTTCCATTATCATTTAACATAAAGCAAAACAAAATTTTAAAAAAAAAAACTTAATTTTCCACTATCATCCAAAATTCATCAAAAACTAAAGTTTACAAACATCTATTTTTTCCATTCTCACCCATTATTCAAAACTAAAATTTGCAAATTCCAATTTTTCCATTATCACCTACCATTACCCAAAACTAAATTTTAATATTCCACTATCAACCAAAATTCATCCTAAACTATTAAAAAATAAAATAAAATTAAAAGCGTTTAAAAGAAGCCACTTTTCCATCTAGTTAAAAAAAAAAAAAAACAAAAATATCAAATCTATATCTTTTATTCAACTAAAAAAAAAAAAACCAAACTAAAATATCAAAACTAAATTATAAAAACTAACTTCATTCAAATTAAAAAAAAAAAAAAAAACCTTAGATTAAACTAAACAAAAATTAAATAAAGCAATAACCCACATAGACCATATGAAAACTCTCGTAAAGCCCAAACTAAGAATGAATGGTATTGAAGAACCCATGTTCGGATGTATCAACAAAAAAAAAAACTATTACGCAATATAGTAAACACCTTATTACTTGATATAATATAATGCAATTCATACTTGAAATTAACCAACACCACCACTATATAACAACTATTGAAAAGTATAATAATGAAAAGTATAATATAGCACAATATAATAATTAAAAGTATAATATAATACAACAACTATTATTAATTGACTTTGGAATGTCTCATAGTATAACATAATAATGAAAAGAATCCACACCTAAACTGCTAGGAATGGGGTTGTATGTAGATGGTGCATGTAAGTGATGTCCCCTTTAAGTGCGTGATGGAGATCCTAGAGAATGTGTTGCCCTCTTCAAAAATCAGTACATGTTGTGTCTTCCAATACCGTGTGTGCAATGGGATAATTTGGTGCTTTCTCATGTCCTTAGAGCGGATTTTCAATGGTGCCACTGTGTTATCTTCCAAGGGCAGCCGTGGTGGAGATTTTTTCAAAAATGCTTCTTGCTTCCTATGTTAGAATCTGGCTGCATGTTATAGATGTCCTCCAATGGCATTCATCCCCCACCTAAAATATGCTAAATCTTCTTCCAAAATCCTTAGAACGCCTCCTCAAAATCTAGCTTGTATATTTCCTCTTAATGGTGTCAATCCCCACACCAAAAACCTTTTCCAAAACGCCCCTTCCCCTCCTAAAAGCAGTTCCCAAAGTCTCAGGTTCACCTTCCTCTCTTTTTTTATATGCCGTGCTGACCTTCACTTTCTTTTTTCTTTTCTTTTTTTTTTTTTTAAAAAAAAAACTCCCTTGCCAAAAGAACCGCCCATTCTCCTTCATTCAACATACCACTTTGTAATTCCTTCCAAAACCCTATAAGTAACTTACCTTTTTCCATCTCATCCTTCTTTCCTTCTCCAAAAGTCTCCCCAGTTCACTATTTAAAAATTAATAAATCAAATTAAATAGTAAAAAAAACTGTTTTAGAAAATGAGTAAAATTATTAGATTAAACACACACACATACACACATATATAACTTTACAAAATTATTATATAAAGTAAAAGAATTTTACAAAATTATTAAATTAAATAAAAGTACGTATTTCACCAAATTAATAAATTAAATAAATAAAATAAAGTAAAATAAATAAATAGATAATAATAAAAATGAAAGTCATACAAGTCATGTAAAAAAAAGTGAACCATGCAAGTCATGCAACTATGCAAGCATGCAAGTCAGGCAAAGAATTGCATAAAAGGTTACCTAGATGGGCCACGTGAACCAAAATGGGCTTAGGGTGGTGCCTAATGGGTCAAGCCTACCTAAATAGGCTTGGATGCCCAAATGGGCCCAAGTGAACCTAAGTGGGTCTAGGCAATTCAAAAAGTGCCTAAGCGACCTAGGGTGATCGGAAAAGTGTCTAAGTGTCCTAAAAGTGTTCCTAAATGAGATATCCTAAAAAAGAAAAAAAAAAAAAAAGACAATTATAGGTCTAACTTGGGTTGCCATGGGTCAAAATGAGGGCCCTAGATAAATCCCTTAACCACAGTCACCAAGATAACTATAAAAAAAAAAAAAAAAGTTGTATGAGTAGCAATGGGTTAATAGAGAAATACTAAGGAGTACTGAAAGAACACCTAATAAGGCATGTGCTAAGGGGACAAAATAGAGGGTCAACAAATATGCCCTTCTTTAGTGAAGATCACAAGTGTAAGGAATATAAGTAGAAATATGAGTAATGAGTGGAACGAATTGAACTATACCGAAGAACTAAAAAACCATAAATTTTATCCTAACACATGATGAGGTAAGCTCAAAACTTGGGATCACCAAACTAGATAAAGAAATGACTCTACATATAAGAATGGCTAGGTAAGGGGAATGTAACTGCAAAGAACAACTAGGGTTGTAGGCTATGAATGCCTAAACTGAAAGTAACATCTCCGAATGCCTAAATAGGAAAGTAGTGGCTCTGAATATGGCTTTGAACACCTATGACTCTAAATGCCTATGAGGTGAGGGGTGACTTTGCACACCTAATCGATGGGAAGGCTCTAAATGCCTATGAGAGGAAGGGGGACTCTACACACCTAACTGGTGGGATGGCTCTGAACACTTACGAGAAAAATGGTGATTCTACGCACCTAACTTATGAGATAAGTCTGAATGCCTATGGCTGTGAACGCTTATGAGGGAAAGGGTGACTCTACATGCTTAACTAATGGGATGACTCTGAACACCTATGAGGGGAAGGGTGACTCTGCATGCCTAATCGATGTCCTCCAATGGTATTCATCCCCCACCTAAAATCTGCTAAATCTTCTTCCAAAAATCCTTAGAACACCTCCTCAAAATCTAGCTTGTATAATACCAAATAAAGGATTTTATAAGCATGTGATTAGTAAAATAATTAAAATAGACTTGCCTTAGTAATTCAAAAACATACATTCTAATCAATAAAACAATAATCATAATTTTTTTTAGCACATCAATTAACACAATAAAAAAATAACCTAAGCAAGATGAACTAAATAATACAAGTTAATCTAAATTTATAAATAATTAAAAACATGGGATTTTGAAGATTTAGCAACTAAATAAAATGAAATCATAAGTTAACAAATCATTGGAAACTAATCCTAAAATCAATAAGGCCAAATACTAACAACAACTGGGAGGTATTAAAACCATGAATTAGAAAGAAATCAATAGGAGACCACCTTAGAGATGTTAACTGAATACACTAAAATGATAAAAAAAAAATTAACTAAAACATTGAAACAAATGAACATGGACCAATAGAAACCAAAACAATAATTAATTAAGGACTCACATAGAAAATCGAACATCAAACCAACAACTATGAAGCATGAGAGCCATAAAATAATAAGAGATGAAGGAAATCTAACCTTAGAAATATTCAGAGAATTAACGAACATAAAATAATGAACGTTTAATAACTAAAATATAGAAACATAAAAAAAAAAAATGCTCTATTGAAAACTGACCTGTGTTGTGCAGAAAGAGCTTTCCTGTGTGTGTCTGCAATGTCAATAGTGTCTCCACCTCCCTTTTCCAAGTGGCGTCCTATCTAGTTTTTTCCTAGAGATTGCAGCCTGTCCCAAATCCTTTTTGAAACATGGATTCATTCAGTCCAAAATAGCAACCTGAATCCCCTCTGAAAAATAACAGTCCAGAATGCTTGATATCTCTCCAAAATCACTCCCCCGAATGCTCAAATTTCCTCTTCCTCCGGACATCACCATATCTCTCGATCTCAGCTAGAAATCCCATATTTTCTATGCTTCTTTGTCCTTCTTTCACCAACTCAATATCTCTCCAAAATACGTCCTCCTCCCTTCTTTCCAAAAGATTCCATCCTCCTCTCTTCAAATCTTCTTCCCTATACCCTATTATTCTCCCCCTGCAGAAAACTACCCTCGTTCCCTTCCCAGAAAAAAAAAAGAAAAAAAACTCTTACTTTCTTTTTTTAATCCAAAACCAAATCATCACTCAGAATGTTGCTAATGTTCTGCAAAAAAAAAAGTCTGATTTTTCTCACAAAAACCATTTATCCTTCCATATGGTGTACTCAAATTCTTCATTTTACCAGCCCCCACCCATTCATTTCCTAAAAGATGCCAGCTAAAATATCCCAAAACCCTATTGAATATCCTTCTTGAGATGTGTGGAAAATTTTTCCATAGACCAGCGTGATTCCTCCTCCTAGAACACTATTGAATCTTTCCAAAAATAGTGTCTTTTCCTTCCAAGAATTCCCACCCGCTCTATCCTTTCTAGAATATAGCCTGTATATCCAATATGCCAACTCAATTCTTCCTGAAATATAACATCTCTTTTCATTTTCTGTCTAAAGTATCCATTGACCCAGAACACTGCTAAAGCCTCCTTCCATCATCACGTGATTCTTTTTCCAAAAGGCGACTTACATTATTTCTTTTCTGCACATCATTTCCTTTTTCATACGTAGGTCGAATCTTTCTCATAACATGGCTCCATTCATTTCTTCCATATGCATGCTCTTCAAATCAATATGGTAGCCACCCTCTCTGAGTTTCAGACCGTGGGTACCTTCTTATCTTTCCATTAGTGGACTTCTCTACAAAATTTCAAGGGAGAATTGGGCTTTACACCCATTTGGCTTTGATAATTAATAAAAAATTCTTCAAACACCCGTAATTGATTACAAGATATGAGATAGGAATAGACAAAAATACCCTTTTGACTTACACCCATCATTTTTGTCTTTATACCACCGCTCTTTATATGTCACTTCCATAAAATTCTCCATTATTTAATCTTTTTCTTTTATTTTTTAAAACTCTTTTAAAAATAATTGAAAAATCAGCATTATTTTCTAAACAAAAATTATATTCATGATTCAAAAACTATTTTGGAAAATACTTTTGAAAAAAAAATTAATTTAAATGTATAAAAATTATCTTTTACATTTTAGAAGTAAATAATTTAATGATTAAAACACTATTTAAAATAAATATATTTACTTTTTTTTCTTTTATACTAAAAAAGTATTTGAAAGTTTATTTTTTTACTATTATAAAATAAAAAAATTAATTTTTTTTAATCTTCTTCCTTCTTTATTTTAATAATTTTTGGAACATAAACTTTTGGTAATAAGTTATATGAAATGTTACAAATTTGTTTATTAAGGAATTTTCTTAATAATTTGACTTAATTGAAAATTTATTGAAATAAAAAAAAAAAAAAAAAAAAAAAAGAAAGAGGATGGATGAAGAGTTTTTATTTTAAATATTCAATTAAAATGTTTTCGTATTTCGTATTTTGAATTTTTCTCATATAAAAGGGTTGAATGGTGTATTTACCCATTTTAAATGAAAACAATAGTTAAAAATTGTATAGATTATGTTTAAGTTTTGTTTTAAAATATTTTTTTAGTTTTTACTTCTTTTATTTTTAAAAATAATTTATGGTGTCACTTTTAAAATAATGACACCATAAAGTTTATAATTAATAAAGTGACACATCATATTAAAAATCTTCAATTGAGGTAGTTAGATGATGTTAGTTTTATATTAATAGTGTCATTTTTCGGGAAGTGACATCATATAAAATAATTTTTTTTAAGTATTATAACTTAATGAGCCTACTTGAGCCCACTTTTAGAATTAATAATGAGGGCCAATATATAAAAAGCCCATTGTTTCCACATGACACCCACAATCCAAAAAATCTCAGTATACAAACCCTATATATAATTAAAATCATAATCTTCTTCTACCTTTTCTCTCACCCATAGTCAACACGCTCACAACCGACATTCTTCTCTTTGTGGACTCCTAGGTAAGCCAAAATCTCTTAGATCTATCATCTTTTTTCTTTTATTAATGTCCTTATATTGATTGTTTCAACATTTTTGTATTATGGTTTTTATGAACTGCGTTTTTTTGAGTTGTAGGGAAGAAAAACTTAGTTTGAAGTTCTAGCATAAAAGAAAAAACTTGTAGATTAATTGATTTTTTAATCTGAACCAAACACACGATCAACTCCATAAAAACAAGTGGAAAACAAGAAAAAATGAATGATTTTTAATATGTATTTGTGTGAGAACGATAGGCATAGATTTTATTTGAGATATACTACCACATAATCTTCATCCCTTCTAAAAAACGAGAGAAAGAAAAAAAAAAGGAATGATTTTTCTGTTTGTATCTAAGTGAGAATGAGACACAGAATCTTCAAATCTATTCTTTGGATTAATCTGCATGAGGATTTTGAGGAAATTTGTTACTGTTAGTGACGGAAACCTTTAGTACCGGAGTCAATTGTTTGATTGGGTGGGTTCCAATCAGACCCTAAGGAATGGGTCCAAAGGTCATCCATCAGAGTTAATGGAATTCATTATTGTTCTTGTGCCTTGAGTCAAAGTTAACTGACTCATATGCTTCGTATCCAACATGTAGAGGGGAAAAATAAGGCAAAAACACATGACTCAAAATCTTATGGTTTTGATTTGTTGACTGAATTAAATTCCAATTCAAGATTGGTTGTATTAATGAAACAAAAAAAAAATTGATATAAATGTTAGATTTTGTGTGTTTAAAGAATGTTTCTATAACTGTAAATATTAGCTTTTTGTGATGTGTATTAGACACATTTATTTTATAAATAAACTTTTGGTGTTTGGGTTTTTAATAGAAGTGCATATATAGTCAGTCTTTTAAGATTTATGAATGGATTTGGTTATGGGCTGGGGATGTTTTTCAAGAGCTTGGAATATTAGGTACAGTAATTGGTTTCGTAGCTGCGTGAATGTATTTGAGTCTTACATTTTTTTTAAAATATATGGTATCATGTAAAATAAAAGTAAAACATTATTTAAATAATTTTTAAAACATTGTTTAAACTTGTGTCCAAATCAGCAAGACTCACATCTCAGGATAGTGATGATTTTCTATTAAATCAGTTTAACGTATATATGATGTAGCATTTTTGTGTTTTGTCTTTTACAAGTTTTATAAATTGGAAAATTCTGACACCATACAAAAACATAGAAAGCCACAAATACCGCAACTTGCATATTTTTATTTTTATTTTAATTATTTATAGTTGATTAGGTTTATGGTATTCCATGTTGGATGCTTTCAGATTTTACAGATCTAAGTTACTTTTATTTTGAGAACGAATATTCCATAATTCAACCTTTTCCTTTTCTTGTTGGTAATCATGATACATAAAATCTAGGAATGCTAAACACATCTCTTTTAAAATTACTATATTTACAATAGGAAAATGGCTTTTATCAAAAGAGAAATATCCTTAAATTGAGTGTGTGTGTGTGTGTGTGTGTGTGTTTGTTAATGTAGAATAATGGGCGTTGCCGAATGTTTGTGTCTCTATTACTTGTTCGGGTGAGAGAATAAATTCCCATTCACCCAGAAAAGAGTGGGAAGTTCTGTAAAGTTGTTTCGAGTGAGATTTTCAGATTGGTACATGTGCATGGGGCATTAAGGGATCGTCCTCATTGAGCAAATTCATTTCAACCTCTTGTATGCCAATTCCTTTTAATGAAATTTGCTATTTTAAATTAAGTTCTTGGTCACTTAATGCCCATTTCAGCCTCATCTGAGCAAATTAATTTCAGCCTCTTGTTACCCATTTTAGACTTTGTTCAGACATGAAATAATGACTGACATTTTCATGAAATCTTGCTGCTTTAGATTAGATTCTTGGTCACTCATATGGCATGATCTAAGTGGAAAATAAGGTGGTGATTGCTTCACATGTGCCTCAGAAAATGGCAAACACCTTTATCCTAGGGGCTGCATATTTAGAATTTTGGTATAAGCTCTCTCCCCTGATCAAAGACTCAATAGTCTGATGCTTAGAGTCCAAAATATTGACGAAAGCCACAACAAGCTATCCTCATTAATACGTTAAGTTGGTGACTTCCCTTTTCCTTTAATGGCTGTTCTTTGATATTGATTACTACCAAAAAGTGCTATTTTTTAGACCTAATTATAATGGTTTTAAGCACCTTTGTGTAGTAATCATATTCATTTAACCCAATTAATTCATTAAGGTCCTTAGTAATTGGTTTTAACCATTTTGTGGCAAGTTTACATGTTTTTATCAGCTTATGAATCAATTCAAGCATGCCAAATGATGGAGGAGCTACTTGGACAAGTTAAAGGAAGGATTTTGGAAGTTTACAGGCTTGAATTTCAAGTGGAAACACGAGCACAAACAAGAACAATGGAGAAGAGGAGAACAGAGGACAGCAGCTACAGTCTTCTTTCGCACTTTTGGGGCATTTCCCGAAGTCCATTTTCTACATACTATATACCATTTCAAAGATCAGGAAGTCAAGAATCCAACTCTTCAAACCGTGTACAATTTGGAGCTGAAATGAGGAAGATATGGCCTTCGGAAGACAACTGCATCAAACCTTGCGAAAATTTCGCAAGGTGAATTTCTCCTTGCGAAATTTCGCAAGGGGATTTTCCTCATGGTGCGAAATTTTGCCATTTCGCACCATGAAGAAACCACATTGCGAAATTTCGCAAGGAGGATTTAGGCACCTTGCGAAAATGCCAAATTTCCTCTGTTTCTCCACGCACGCACCACCAACTTCCCAGATATTTTTAGCTTGATATTTTCTCATGTAAATTCCTTTTGTAACTTTGTAATCAACCAATGAAAAGGTTGCTTTTGTAATAGCTCTTATAATTTAGCTTGTTATTGTCTTTAAATAGAGGTGAAGAGCCTCAGACAAAGAAATCTGGTAACCTGTAACTTTATAAGTTATAAGAGCACTTTTGTTCATACGTTTCTTTTCTCTTTTCTTTCTCATTTTCTTAGTAGCCAAACATCCTTGGAGGATGAAATCCCCAAGGATGAGAGGCTAAAACCTTTAAGTTTCTCAAAGTATGGATGTTATGTGATGGCTTGGATGCAATCCCATGGAGATTTCTCGCACCTGGAAGGTAAGGTAGTCGTTTTTCATTAATGGTTCATTAATGCAAAGTTTGGTTTTTATTTCCTTTGGACAACTTCCAACGGCCAATACTTGATAAGATTTTGGATTTCTATCCATTAGTTATCTCCTATGAGCTATTGGAAGGTGAGGTTTTCAATTCCAAGTTTTGAATTAATCCATTAGAACCAATTTCAATGGCCATTGAAAGGTGAGTTTATCACCTGGAATGACTTTAAGTTGCCAATATTTGGTAAGCTTTTGGCTTTAGACCATTAGTTATCTCTTACGAGCCATTCAAAGGAAGTCTAAGGTGAATAACCATTGATGAAATTCACTACCATCTGTTTTGCCATTTTAAAGGATTAAAACTTGATTTGCTAAATCCATACCGGTTCGGGAAGCAAGCATCACCATAGTTGCAACCCCAACGCGAGGAGCCTATCCTGAGATTTCCAATTTGCATAAGAGCCAGAGCATAGCTATCCTATCTTTGAGAAACTTGTTTTTACACCCTTTCATTATAGTCTTTAATGTTAGCTTAAATTAGTTTAAATCTTTCTAAAACATTTACATCTTCTTTTAAAGCTAACATCCATAAGAAAATCACCTATTTTCCTAATTTGAATATCACTTGTGTTTGCGAAAACCCTTCCCAGTGAACGATCCTAGAACCACTATGCTATAGTAGCTTGGCTACTTTAGTAATAGTATTTAAGGTATAAATTTTGTTGATACGCCTTTAAAGCTAAGCTACCATGAGTCACATCAGATATGGAATCCCATTGGCTGCAGTACTTCAAATTGAACCTTTGTTGATTCTATCTATTGTTTGTACATGCAAGACCAATTCACAAGGATTATCCTCATTCTCATCAACCGGTCCATGGTAAGGCTCTTCTCCCACATGGCTTCCCACACACCCACCCAACCCCGCCACCCTCCCCCCCCTCCCCCACATTCCATGAGGTCCTCTCCATGAAACAAGAAGCCAACTAGGTCAATTATTGGGCCCACTCGTTCATTTACCTAGGTCATGTTTGGTTAAGTGTTGATGAAAGCAAAAACAAAATGCTAAGAAAACTGGTTTTTCTCAATGAGGTTGAATGAACATCAAACGTAAATACCAACTTATAACAATGACAATTCCAATAACATGTTTCAATCTTATAATGGTTGCTATATATTAATCATACAAGCAGGGATGAATTAACATGTAAGTAACAGAGTCGGTACTTATTCACAAAGGAAGGACTGAAGAACAACAAGATTTGATGATGGAAATTTCAGGTGGCTGTTGTTGTGAACTGGTAAGAGGCATAAGAGAGAGTACCGAGGCTCTAGCTATGGTGGATGAGTTTGACCTTTGCATTTTCGCCAGCAGCACCCATGGCTACGTGCAATGGATAGAAGTGTTCTGACCATGGGTGGGCCTCTCTGGCATGCGGTGCCTTCTCTTCATAGTGATTTATGTCTTCATATCTTAAACACGAACATGTAAATATAAATGTCAGAAAATGAAACAAAACAAATGACTGCCCCTGCTTCAATGCACAGGAGCAACTCCATTTTATGTTGCTTGATTTTATGGCAAAGAATAACGCATATATATAGTAATTGAATGATTACCTTCCATCAAGGAGAGCTTCTTTCAACCAGGTATCAAACTCATATGCCCAAGGCACAACCGATTCACTATTGGGATTGAGGGTCCTCAGATTGTAAGTGGCACTTCCAGAACCAATGATGAGGACGCCTTTTTTAAAGCCTTCCAGACCTACTTGTCCTCCTTATCCACCCCAACATCTTTTTCTAAAATGCTTGATACGAAATCTATAACCAGCTCAAGCTCCTAGCAACAGAACCTTGCAAGAAACCTTAGGTTTCAATGACCCTTCCCTCCATCTGAACCACAAAAAAACCCCACTTCTCTGGCTACTGCCACGCTAAAGAAGACCTAAAAATGATCCTTTGAATGACACTTCCCATGCCTAACATCAAACCAAACTTGGTTCTGAGCCCCTCTTTTGTCGTTTGTGGTACAAGTAAGACAATAAAATACATTCTCCCCCTTTCTGATTACTTTTGAAATATCCTTTTCCATCAATCTAAGAATATTTGCCAAAACCACCACACATGAAAGGTGGTGAGAGTTTTCTATTTATAATCATTTACAGAATATAAGAAATTATTACAAATCAAATAATATCAAACTGATTACAAAATAAATGGAAAGTAGGAAATAATATCAAACTGATTACAAAGGAATAGCATGTAATCAAGGGTCAAATATGATACATATGGTAAATTGTAATGGAAAGGCTAAGTATCCTTAACACCCCCTCGCAAGCTGAGCATCGGATTGGAACGAATGTGAAGCTTGGATCGGAAAAATTCAAAGAGAGGTCGAGAAACACTTTTGGTGAAGATGTCAGCAACCTGGAGGTGGGAGGGCACATACTGAGTGCGAAGTTTGCCAGCGATAACGAGTTCCCGAAGGAAGTGGTAATCTAATTCAACATGCTTGGCCCGCTTGTGAGAAACGGGATTGGAACTCAAAAAGATAGCACTTTTGTTGTCACATAAGGGTAGGGGCTGCTGTGGAATGGGGACCTTGAGGTCATGCAAAAAATGCGTAAGCCAAAGAAGTTCAGCAACAGTCATAGCAAGGGCACGACACTCAGATTCACAGCTAGAGCGTGAGACAGTAGGTTGCTTCTTTGCACTCCAAGATACTAGATTGTTACCAAGATAAATAGAGTAGTCGGATGTAGAACGACGAGTATCAGGATAACCAGCCCAATCAGCATCCGAATAAGCTACTAGCGCACTAGGAATAGTGGATGGATGAAAGGTAAGGCCAAAGTGAAGTGTGCCCTTAACATAGCGAAGAATACTCTTGACAGCAAGAAAATGATTTATAGTAGGGGCGTGCAAAAATTGGCTGATAGAATTGACAGCATGGGCAATATCTGGACGCGTAATGGTCAAGTACTGAAGGACACCAACAAGAGATCGATAGAGAGTAGGATTAGAGAAAGGAGAACCATCAACAGTCAGGTGTTGGAAACAACCATGGGGGTATGAACAGGTTTGCTGTCGAGCAACTGAGCACGAGTAAGAATATCTCGAGCATATTTTAACTGACTGATAAAGAGACCATCAGGAGTGGGCGAAGCTTCAAGACCAAGAAAGTAACTGAGGGAGCCCAAATCCTTGGTAGCAAACTCAAAATGAAGCTTGCGAGTAAAACTGTCAAGAAGTGATGGGTTGTTGCCAGTAACAATAATGTCATCAACATAAAGAAGCAAATAAATAAGGCTAGATTGCTGATGAAAGACAAAAAGAGATGTGTCAGCACAGCTAGAAGAAAAACCAAGTGTAAGAAGAAATGAGTTGAAACGTTGAAACCAGGCACGAGGAGCTTGCTTAAACCATAGAGGGCTTTCTTTAATAGGTAGACATGAGTGGGAAAACGAGAATCAATATACCCAGGAGGTTGTTCCATATAAACATGTTCAGTAAGGGTGCCATTGAGGAAAGCATTCTTGACATCAAGTTGCCGAAGAGGCCATTTATTTGTGACAGCAAGAGAAAGCACAACACGGACAGTAGTAGCTTTGACAACCGGACTGAAAGTGTCAGTGTAGTCGAGACCAGGTACCTGGGTATAACCTTTAGCAACAAGGCGAGCCTCGAGATGCTCGACGGATCCATCCGGAAAATATTTAGTGCGAAACACCCATTTAGAGCCCACGATGTTGGTGTTGACAGGCCGAGGGACTGATTCATGCCTAATTGGTGTCTCAGCTGATTCGTGTCCAGCTGGTGCTCCTTGATTGAGGGATTAATCAACAAAATTTATAACCTATTACACCATATACTAGGGTAGCAAAGACAAAGCTACTATAGCATAGTGGCTCTAGGATCGTTCACTGGGATGGGTTTTCACTTCACAAATGATATTAATTCAAAGCTGAATTGGTGCCTTTTCATTTCAAGGTTAGCTTTAAAGGAAAACATAAAGATGTTTGAATGAAAAAGGAAGGGTTTTAAACTAACCAAAAATAGTAACTGATTTTACTTACAAAGAAAAGTGTTTCTTGGAGTTTCAGATCACTAGGCTCAGATTCCTCATACAAAAAGAGAGTTCCGGTCACTTGTTTCTTTTCCTCGCATTAGAGAATTAACATATAGTTCCTTCTCCAACCGGTGTTGTACAGATGCTTCCCATTAATGGGTTCAAAAACTAAATCCCTCTCACTGATGCACCTTGCAATGACTCATACTTCTCACCTAGCACTTGCCATTCAAGGTGATCTTTAACCTTGGATTACCCGTCAAAAGCTCGCAAGAGATAACTAATGGATGTCTCCTTGGAGTCCAAAAGCTTACCAAGTGTTGGCTATTCTAGAAAATCCTACCTTCAAGTCACCTCATAGAGGCTCGCAAGGGGTAAACTAGTGAATCTCCATGGACAGAGATCACTTGCCTTACCAAGTGTTGGCCTAGGTGATTTAAAGACGTTTTAAGTTAACTAAAAAGATAAAAACCATTAACGGGTCACACTTTCTCTTCATTAAAAACTAAAACAACAAAACTTCCAATTTATCATGTGGAAACTTACCCGGTTACCTTAGCTCCAAGAGACAAAGAGCCTAGCCTCTCATCCTCTGAGAAAAAATCCTCAGAGTTTGATTGGCTAGAAAGAAAACTAACGAGAAAACAAAAATATATAGAAGAAACAGAGCAAGTGCTCTATTCATTGCTTACATATATGATATATATCTATGATGGATCTCCTTGAACCACCTCCTCCGAGAGTCTCCTGAGAGTTTATATAGGAAGGTAATTTACCCTTCCTTGGATACTTCCTAGCTAAGGAATTACATGAGTGGCTGAATACAAGGAGAAAAAGGAAATTTAGACACAAAAATATCAAAAGAAAAGATCTAAAAGAGTCGGTGCACAACTATCGGGAAGCTTCAGGACCGTTGCACTGTGCAAAATGAGGTCTGCGAGATTTCGCAGGTGCACAAGAAAGGCTGCGAAATTTCTTTGCAGCAAAAGGCTGATTCAACACCTTTGTGAAGCTGGCTTACATCTTGTGGTGTTTGGCTTCCATCGCAGCGTGAAACTTTAGGGGAAATCCATAGCACTGTGCAAAAGTGTTTCGAAATCATTTCGCAACAAAAGGCTATTTTCGCAACACTTTGCTGAATCCTTCATTCAGCTCGGAGCAGTTGTCTTCCAAAGGCTGTAACTTCCTCATTTCAGCTCCAAATCGTACACGGTTTGAAGTGTTGGATTCTTAACTTCCTGATATTTGAAATGGTATATAGCATGTAGAAAATGGACTTCGGGAAGTGCTGAAAAAGTGCAAAGGAAGACTGCAGCTGTTGTCCTCTATTTTCTTCACTCTGTTTTCCTCTTTGCTTTTCTTCTCTTTGCATCTCTCCTTGCATTCCGGATTTGCTTATGGCAAAGGACTTCAAAGCTTTGGTTCTTCATGTTTCTGAGCTCTTCATTGCTTTTCCATGGATTCCAAATAACTCTCCTCAATCTCATATTGCTTTGGTGATCAAAAAGCTATCAAAACACCAAAACTTAACACAAATTGATTAGAAGTGATTGCAAGGGTCCTTAACATGTTAATTGGGTTAAAAGGCAATAACTACTACTCAAAAGTGTTTAAAAGAGTTAATTACAAGCTATGAAATAGCACTTTTTGAGTAGTAATCAGGGACCAAAATCCAAGTACCATTTTGTTGTAAAGCTTGAACTTCTTCATCCATGGTAGTAAGCCAAGTAGGATTCTTAGCAGTAGATTTGAATCCTTTTGGCTCAGTGGATGCAAGAAGAGCAGAAAGAAGTCTAGAGGAGCCCAAGACACCAAGATTCGCTGGATGAGGAGTCTTGAAAATACCAGCTTTGGCTCGTGTGATCATAGGATGAGAGCCCAAAGAAGAAGAGGAATCGGTAGCAAGCTCAATAGAATGTGGACTGGAAGCCAAGGGTGGCAAAGAGGAACCTGCAAGAGAAGTATCAACCTGCATAGACTCATCCACAAGATCAGAACAAATATTACATGGAGAGGAGTTGGATCAAGGAATGTGCGGGGAAGGAGAGGTAGGGGAAAGGGGAGATGGATCAATATGGTGAAAACGTGGTTCCAAGAAATTTGAAATATGAAGAGAGGAAAGAGGTTGGGCCTGGGAGCTTGGGACCGTAGGAAAGTGAGTTTCATCAAATTGAGCGTGGCGGGTGATGTATAGCCTAGAGGTGGTGGGATCAAGACAACGAAACCCTTTATGAGAGGGACTATAACCCAAGAAAATGCAAGGAATGCTGCGGGGAGAAAGTTTGTTAGGCATATAATCACGCAAGCAAGGATAAACACGATAACCAAAAGGATGAAAATTCTTATAATGCGGAGAGTAGCCGTATAAAAGTTCAAAAGGTGACTTACCACCAAGAAGTGGAGTGGGCAACCGGTTGATGATATAAGTTGCAGTGCTGAAAGCGTCAACCCAGAAACGAGGAAAAATGTGGGAGTGGAAGAGAAGGGCCAAGCTAGTCTCAGTCACATGACGATGTTTTCTCTCAGCACGACCATTTTGAGCAGGTGTATATGGACAAGAGAGTTTATGATGGAGGCCAGAAGTACGTAAGTGAGCTTTGAAGCAAGTATTAGTAAATTTAGCACCTCCATCGCTTTGAAAAACCTTGATACGAGCAGAATGTTGGTTTTCCACAAATTTTTTAAATTGAAGAAAAATATCAAAGAAATCAAATTTAAATTTCAAAGTATAAAGCCAAGTGAATCAGGAATAATCATCAATAACAATAACATAGTAAAGAAAACCTGAATTTGATTTGATGGGGGAAGGACCCCAAAGGTCACAATGAATAAGATCTAACACATGAGACGACTTATGTTCATTTCGGGAATAAGGTAATTGATGATTTTTCGCAAGTTGATAAGTACTACATAGCAAGGGAGAAGGCAATGAAGACGTAAGAGAAAGATGTCCTTTTTTATTTAAAAAAGAAATTACAGAATAATTCACATGACCTAGGCGAGCATGCCATAAATCATATGAAGCATGTAGAGAATTATTTTTAAGGACATAAATAAAGGCAGAGTTGCCGCGCTCCAACACATATAACCCTCCATCTCTTTTACTGGTCGCCACCACCCTTCCTGTTTGACGATTCTGGACAGTAAAAAGATTATTAGTAAATGTAACGGAGAGAGGAAAATCAGACGTTAATTTACTAATGGAAAGAAGATTTTTAGTGAGATGAGGGACAACCAATACATCTAATAAGTGAATATTTGGAACAGGAGAAAGAGTGCCAGTGTGGGTAATGGGTAGAGAGGCACCATTTCCTACGAACACAGAGTCCTTACCCATGTAATTTTTGGACTGATCCAAAATAGATGGATCGGTGGTCATATGAGCCGAAGCTCCGGTGTCCAAAAACCAGTCAGCAGCCTCGGGTCCAGAAAGAGAACAAGATGTGTTGAAGGCCTCGGCAAGATGAGCAGAGGAATCAGTTCGAGCATACCATTGGTTGCAGCGGTCAGCATAATGGCCCTCTATGCGACAAATTTGGTAGCGAGGTGGTCGACGACCATGACCAGAGTAGGTTCGTCCTCGGTTGGAAGAGTTGTTGTTGTGGGAATGAGAACGACCTCGCTGGTTGCTACGGAAAGCAAATGGAGTTCCATGGGAAGTGGTGCAACTGCGATTAGTGGCTGTGAATGTCGCGGTGGTGGGTTCAGAAGACTCAAGGGATCGTTGGAACAACTCAAAACTTTCAGCTTTAGAAACTAGATCTGCAAAATAGGGGAGAGGGGTGAGAGCCATCTGAGCTGTAGAAAAACTGGAAAAATCGGTGCCGAGTCCACGAAGGAACCAGTGCACTTTGTCAGTGTCCTCGACGGGTCTTCCAATGGCATGAAGCTAGTCACAAAGTGTTTTGAAGGTATGGGCATACTCAGCAACGGGTTTGGTGCCGCGTTTCATCAGCTACAAGTCATCCTTGAGTCGTAGTTCACGGGCTTTCGAATGATGGCTGAATGTATTCTCCAATACGAGCCAAACTTCACGGGCAGTGGAGAGACCAACAACGGCAGCAATGGCATCCTCGGTGAGAGAGGAGAGCAAGAGACAGAGAAGTCGTTGATCAGCTGCTTTCCATGCCAGATATTTGGTGCTGAGTGTGGTAGAAGTTGCTGGTTCAAAACAGGGTGGTGGAACAAGAGTTCCATCAATGTAGCCCAACAGGTCTTGACTCTCAAGGAGAGGAAGAAGTTGGCTTTTCCAGAGAAGATAATTGGAGGAAGAAAGCTTGATGGTGATCATGTGGATTAGAGTGTTGAAAGGAAGAAGATGAGAGGATTCGGAAGCCATGGAGAAAAATGGATTGGGGTTGCTAAACCAGACTGGCTCTGATACCATAAGAATATTTGCCAAAACCACCACACATGAAAGGTGGTGAGATTTTTCTATTTATAATCATTTACAGAATATAAGAAATTATTAAAAATAAAATAATATCAAACTGATTACAAAAGAAATGGAAAGTAGGAAATAATATCAAACTGATTACAAAAGAATAGCATGTAATCAAGGGTCAAATATGATACATATGGTAAATTGTAATGGAAAGGTTAAGTATCCTTAACACAATCCACCCCAACCTTCACCCACCCAAAAAAAAGGAAAAATCTCCATCTCTAGAGTCTCCAAATCAGTTCCCTAGCAAAGCCTTATTAAGGAAGAGCAAGCTTCGGATTCCAAGATTCCCTCACAAAGCACATAGTCAACCATAAATTCTTCCCACTTCCTCCACTATCATCAGGAAAAAGGATTCCAAACCCATGCTTATAGATACACATGTAATGTATATTTAAACTACCGGGGAGCATATTTAAACTACTTTGGCATAATTTAAGTGCTTCTATTTATCAAGAATTGTTTTAAATAAAAAAGACTTATATATATGATTCTTGGGGGTCTGATGTATATAGTGGATTAAGGAATACATTGATTAGCATGGGTGACAGAAGAATATGCTTATAGATACACATGTAATATATATTTGTAAGTCATATGAATGACTTGAAGCATGTAATATATATAAATACACATGTTCATACTTGAAATATTGCATTTTTTTTGGATTATTAGTTTAATTTAATGGAGATGAATATTTAGTTGAAAAGTTACAATGTATTATTGAAAATATGACTTGATAGTTGATTATGGATATGTGTCATTTCTAGTATAAAAAAAATTAATAATTTAAATCTGTAACATTTTATATTGATAATATATTATTCTTGTAACAGGTTCAAAGAGTAAACAAGTCATTATCAAAGAAGTTATTGAAAGTGTAAGTGTATGTTTATTTATTGCATACTCTTATATAGTATCAATTGTAAGGAAGATAAAATTACCTCGTAAAGGTAATTAAATCTTTATATATTTTAAACTTTTTTTCTATATATTATGCTTTTGAAGCTTGTTTAATTAAACATATGTTATTTGACAAACTTTTCACAAATGTTTTGTATACTTATGTGTTTTATTTTGTTCCAAAGTTTTATTGCATAATACTGATGTATATTATCTCACAAACTTTTGACAACTATTTTGTGTACTAATGCATATTAAGTTTTGTTCTTGCCTATTTTAAGTTTATACATTTAGTTATTTAAATATATCCAATATTATGTTGAAAAAAGATGTACTTACTTAAATTTTTTTGTTCTTAATATTAACAAGTTTTGCAGTTCTTTTGTATAGGATATATATTCCATTATTTTAATTGAAATGGAAAATCGAGATTGGATGTCAAAAGATAGAAGGTCAGTTGAGTATGATGAAGGAGTTGAAAACTTTATCAATTTCGCATTAGCACATTCAACCAACCATACCTCTATAAAATGCCCATGCTTACGTTGTGGAAATCTATTATGTCAAACTCCTCAAGTCATTAGAGAGCATTTGTTCTTTAATGGAATAGATCTCAGTTATCGAGTATGGTACTGGCATGGAGAAAAGGGTCCCAATGGAGGATTTTCAAATGTCTCACAACAACGTTATGACAAATGCGAGTATAATGATGTTGTTGATACAATAGATATGGTTAATGCTGCACAAGTTAATTGTATGAATGATGCCCAAGTGTTTGGAAGGTTACTTGAAGATGCAGAAAAACCTTTATATCCTGGATGCATGAAATACACAAAGTTGTCAGCATTGGTAAAATTTTACAACTCAAAAGCATGTTATGGTTGGTCTGACAAAGGATTCTCATAATTGCTTAAGTTGCTTGGAGATATGTTGCCATTGAATAATGAGATGTCGCTGTCCATGTATGAAGCCAAAAAGACTTTCAGTGCTTTTGGTATGGAATATCAAAAAATTCATGCATGTCCTAATGATTGTATTTCGTATAGAAACCAGTATAAGGATGCTATTGCATGCCCAACTTGTGGAAAGTCAAGGTGGAAGATAAACAATGAGGGGGGGAATATTAAAAAGGGGGTTCCTGCAAAGGTTTTGTGGTATTTCCCACCAATTCCTAGATTCAAAAGGATGTTCCATTCCTCAGAAACCGCTAAACATCTTATGTGGCATGCCAAGGATAAAGAATGTGATGGTAAACTACGCCACCCATCAAACTCCTCAGCGTGGAAACTAGTTGACCATATGTGGCCTGATTTTGCTTCTGAACTGCGAAACCTTAGGCTAGCACTCTCAACAGATGGTATAAATCCTCATAAGTCTATGAGCAGTAGACATAGTTGTTGGCCTGTTATACTAGTCATATACAACCTTTCTCCTTGGTTGTGCATGAAAAGGAAGTTTATGATGTTATCATTATTGATCTCAGGACCACGACAACCTGGTAAAAATATAGATGTTTACTTGAGTCCATTGGTGGATGACCTTAAAACTTTGTGGGAAAAAGGAGTTGAGACTTATGATGCACACTTGCGTGAGGTTTTTACTTTAAAGGCCATCCTTTTATGGACAACCAATGATTTTCCTGCATATGGAAACTTAGCTGGTTGCACTGTGAAAGGATATTATGCATGTCCAATATGTGGAGAAGGAACATATTCCAAAAGATTAAAGCATGGTAGGAAAAACTCGTATATGGGTCACCGACGATTTCTTCCACGTAACCATCCCTATCGGAGACAAAATAAGGCATTCAATGGTGAACAAGATTTTAGGATTCCTCCTAAAATTTTGAGTGGGGAAGAAATACTTGAAAAAGTTGATCTCATTCCTATTTCTTGGGGAAAAATGAAGATAAAATCTCTTGAATCTGATGTAGACTCAAATTGTTGGAAAAAAAAGTCCATACTTTTTGAGTTAGAATATTGGAAATATCTTCATGTCCGTCACAACTTGGATGTTATGCACATTGAAAAGAATGTCTGTGAGAGTACTATTGGTACTTTTTTCAACATCCCAGGGAAAACAAAGGATGGACTTAATGCTCGACTTGACCTAGTTGAAATGGGTTTAAGGTCTGAACTTTTCCCAAGAGTTGACTTGAAAAAGACCTACCTTCCCCCTGCATGTTTTTCACTATCTAGAAATGAGAAAAAAATTAGTTTGTCAAACGTTGTCTAATTTGAAGGTCCCTGAGGGGTGTTGCTCAAATTTTAGAAATCTTGTCTCCTTAGAGGAATTGAAGTTGTTTGGTCTAAAATCTCATGACTACCATGCACTTATGCAACAACTGTTGCCAGTTGCATTACGTTATGTTTTGCCAAAGCATGTGAGATATACTATATCAAGATTGTGTATCTTCTTCAATAAATTATGTACAAAAGTGGTTGATGTGCCAAAATTGAATGAAGTACATAATGAGTTAGTGGTCAGGTTGTGCTTACTTGAAAAGTATTTTCCACCTTCATTTTTTGATATTATGCTTCATCTAACAGTGCACTTGATAAGGGAGGTGCGACTATGTGGTCCAGTTTACTTTAGGTGGATGTACCCATTTGAGAGGTATATGAAAGTTCTTAAAGGATATGTTCGCAATCATAATCGGCCTGAAGGATGCATTGCTGAGTGCTATTTAGTAGAGGAAGCTATCAAATTTTGTATTGAATATTTATCAGGGACTCATGCAATTGGAATTCCAAAAAGTAACAATTATGACAACAAATTTGGTAGACCTATAACTGGAGGTCGTTCTACCAACATTGATCATAAATTGTGGTTACAAGCACATCATTATGTGTTAGAGAATACAACTATTGTCCAACCATACATTGAGTAAGAAAAATATACCTTTATTTTTTTATAATTTCATAACATAATGATGAAATCCTAAGTTTGCATTCCTTGTCTATGTTATAGGGAACATATGAATTGGTTGAAGTCTCAATACCCTCGACAATCTAAGAGACAAATTTGGTTGCAAGAAGAACATATGCGTTGTTTTACATATTGGCTTAAAGGAAAGGTAATCTCTTAGTTTTCAGAAATTATTTTAATATGTTGAAAACATTACAAGTTTCCAATTATGTTTTGATTACACACAGGTTGAAGAGGCTATCCATAACGGGCAAGATATTTCCAACAAGCTTAGGTGGTTAGCACATGGCCCTACTCACCAGGTGGTTAAATATCCTAGATACATCATTAATGGGTGTCGTTACCATACTAAGGAATGCGATATGACATGCGTCACCCAAAATAGTGGTGTTAACATTTTAGCAGGGACTATGCAAATTGCCAGTTCTAAGGATAAGAACCTAGTTTTTGGTGAACTTTGCTTTTATGGGGTCATTAATGAATATGGGATCTTGATTACAACATGTTCAGAATTCCAATTTTCAAGTGTGATTGGGTTGACAACAAGAATGGTATAAAAGTGGATGAACTCGGGTTCACATTAGTTGACTTCTCCAAAATTGGTCACAAATCGGATCCATTTATTTTAGCATCACAAGCCAAGCAAGTCTTCTATTTTGAAGACCAACTTGATCCCAAATGGTCAATAGTTTTCTCAATTCCTCCAAAAGATTTCAACACCATGGAAGGACTGGATGACTTCACCGATAATTGCATGGAACATCACCCCTTTATAAGTTCAATGCCAGAAGTTGAATCATTTGATGCTATGGATGAATCAGATGCAATATACATGAGAGAAGATTGTGAGGGCATATGGATTGAAAATAATTAAATAATATATTGTACCCTTGACATGAGATATAATAAGGCATTTCACTTATTAGTTTTCATGAGTTGCACATTAGCTTAGCTTCTATATATTGCTCATGATATATATATATATATATATATATATATATATATATATATATATATATATATATATATATATATATATATATATATATTGATCATCCTATCTTTCATGCATCATAAACATATGTTATTCAAAGGTACCACTTCAATCTTCATTTAACTATCTTTTTTGTTGTCTATGGAACTAGATTTATATTATCTTTTATTATCATGTTTTGATTTTATGCTCACATAACTTGAAACTCTCATTCCTAAATTTCTTTTTCATTAAAACTATAAATAATAATTGAAACTATATATGCACTAATTTATTTTATTATTATCCTCACAAATAAATTCTTCATTATTGATAAGAAATCAAAAAACAAGACAAACCTTGAAATAAAATTTCAAAAACTATATTTTTGAATGACCAATTTAATTATAGGAAATATATGCAAGGATATACTAATCTTGCTTTTGAGTCATTTTATAGGTTTGTTGGTGAAGTACTAGTTTGCACATTTACTTGATATCTTCCACACAAATATGGATCCAGAAGAAGAAGAAATGCCAAAAGTAAAGCATAGAGGTAGTACATTGAAACCAGAGATTGCAAAAAATCGAAGTAAAGGGATAAAGCTCAAGATTGAATACAATAGCCTTGGTAGTCACATTGGGGAAAATTCAGTTGAACTAAGTAGTTATCTTGGTACAATAACTAGAACCCATGTGCCAATAATTGTTGAGAGTTGGAGGAAAGTCCCTAAAGAGACTAAGGAGAAGTTATGAGATTTGATCACGGTAAGTCTATCTATAACTTTCATATATAATTATTGTATACATTTATTAACATGAGCTAACATGGGTTGCTATTTTGTAGACAAGCTTTAATGTGAATCAAAATTCCAAGAGGAATTGTTTCCTACTAATGGGCATCAGGTTTCGAACCTTTAAGTACAAGTTGACAAAGAAATATATATTACCTTTCAAGAATGACCCAGAAAAGCTGAAAAAGCCACCTCCTATCTACCCATTCATACAAGAGGATCATTGGAGACAGTTTGTTAAAGATAGACTTTCTGAACACTTTAATGTTAAGCATTATTTTTAATACATCTTCAATTTTTACATTTACATAGTTTCACCATGTACTAATTTTGTGTCTATATTTTTTAGGAATATCGCAAGGTTCAGAAAGCGAGAAGAGACAAACACATTTGCAATCATTATCTTGGAAGAAAAGGATATGCACGTTTTGAGCAGGATGTAGTAAGTTAAAATTTTTGTAAAAAAATGGAGTATATATTTTGTTTATAGGAAAATTATTCCAATTTTTAAATGTCATTTATTAACTTGATCATATTGAACTAATGAGTTTTATTGTTAAAATTTTTATAGCTACAAGTAGAAGGGAGTATTGGTAAGGTTGATAGAAGTGTTTTATGGAAGAAAGCACGTGAGAGAAAGGAAAGTTTAATAAGATTATAGAGCCAGTGATTAACATGATAGTAAGTTAGCATATTTATGTCTTTTAGAATAAAACATATTTATGTTATACACCAATTTGTCTATTATCCTTTGTATTAAAATAATTCATTTTCTAGCTACCTTGAATTGGTTGTCTTTGATTGATATGTAAATCATCTTCATCAAATTATTACTAATATATGTTTTGTTGTAGGATGAATTACTAGAAAATGCTAAGGAGACTGGACTACTTCCACCTGGTCCAAATGACATATTAGGTCAGGCATTAGGTAAGCCTGATCATCCAGGATGTGTGGTAGGTCAAGACTTGGTTAGGCCTAGCTCATACTTTCATCAACCATCTGATGACATGAAAAAAATCAAAGAAGAAATATGGGAAATGGTACGAAAGGAGATGGAAGATGCTGCAACAAGACAAGTTATGTCTCCCCCCACACCCCATTCTGATATGGGTAGTAATAACATGAGACAACAACTTGTTTTACAACCAGTTGTAGTAGAAAAACCAATGTTTAAAATGATAGAAGAGCCCCAACCACCAAAACCACCACTGAAACACAAGGTATGCATTTACTTACTAATAATACAAGATTAATATAAGTGATATAAAGCCTATGTAAATGATATTATTTGTTTTATTAAAGGTAATTAAATGTAAATTAGTAGTGGAAAGAAAAGGAAATGTTGTTGCAATTGGTATACTAATAGAAGAAAAATGATCGAATAGGTTGGTTGTAATAAATGTTGCACACAAGCCAGATGCTAAACTCCCATTTCCAAATCCATATGAGATTATCAATGTTGGGGATGCTATTGGCTTTGAGCTTGACTGGCCAACAAGCCTTGTCATACTTGAAACTGAACATCCCCAGGTATGTCATTTTATGCCTATAGTAAATTTGATTGTAACTTGGTATTTTATTGTTTAGGAGTATATATATCTAACATTCCTTCCTTTTCATAGGTGTTGGATAAAGGAAAGAAGAGGACAGTGAAGACACCAATTATTCGAAAATCTAAGCCTCAAAATCATTCGGTCATTAAAAATTTTCAGAAATTTGTGGATGGTTGTCTTGGCAATGACAAGACATACCTAATACAACTCCCCATTTCACTATTTGGTGTCGAATTTCAAACATATATATCTAGAGAGGATTGTGAATACATTATTTCATCTTTAGAGGTGTCATCAAACTGCATCTCCTTCTATTTATGGTGTGCACCTTCTATTTTCATTTGTTTTTATTTTTTTAATATGAGTTGCCCATGTTGAAAGAGATTGGATATGACTAATGATAATTTTCTTTTGGTGTTTTGATACAATAATAGGCACATGCATGATCAACTACATATTGCCAAAAAGGAATCACAATTTATATTTGTTAATCCTTTTACAATATCACGAGCAGGCCTTAGTACTCCTCAAACAGAGAAAAGAGCACAATTGTTGTCAAAACGCTTAATGGAGTGCCAAGATGCTAAATATGTTTTCATACCCTACAACCCCGAGTAAGTGACAAATATTATACTTTAATTTGAGGTTTTATGATTGATTTATATTTCTAATTATATGTTACTTTTGTTTTTAATGTTTTAGCTTTCATTGGGTCTTGGTAGTGATTGAGCCAAGGAAAATGATAGTCCACTATCTTGACCCTATGCATCACAAACCACGTGAGGACTTAAAGGATATCGTAAAGATGTAAGTTCTTCCTATTATTTTTCATAGTATTATTATTATTTTTTTAAAATACATTCATCTCAAACACATTTTTTTTTTATATATATATGTTAAAACATATAACATTTACCTATTTTAAAAATGTACCCATTGAACTTATTTACATAGGGTTCTTCGAATATTTGCAAAGAAAACATCTAAGAGGGAGCCATCTTGGCAACTAGTGCATGTGACATCCAAAAAATTTTCTTTACACATTAGCTTATGCATTTGCACCATTTATATATATGAGTACTAATGTTATTTTATAATTGATCGATTAGTGTCCAAGACAAGAAGGAGGGTTTGAATGTGGCTACTTTGTTATGAGATTCATAAAAGAGATAATTTTTTATCCTACAATTGTTGCTTCAAAAGTATTACAAATTTAATGAATTGTACATAGTTTTAGGCTTCCAAATGTTATGCATTTTAATGTTATTTTCTTATTTGATTTCAGTTTGGTGATAAAAAAACATATTCTCAAGTAGAATTCGATGAAATTAGAGGAGAATGGGCTACTTTTGTGCTACAACTAATCATGAATCATGTTGATGCATCATGATCACCATGCATGGTGAGTCCTTTAGCTACTACATGAATTTTTCCATAGGTTCTTTGAATAATGTTTCTATTTGAAAACAAAAAAGAAAAAAAAATAGTTCTTAGATTTGTTCATTTATGATAACATTGATCCATGTTTATTTTCTTCAATACAAATTTATAAAACTCATTAAACTATGAAATGTAGGTATACACTTTTGGGATGGTGGAATGGAGAATAAAAAGAAAAAAGAAGGCAACAAGATTTTGGGTTTTTAAATGCAACTCTTATGTCATACGTTGTAGGACATAAATGTTACTTTAATTAGTACTGAGAAATTTAGATTTTTAGATGGGACTTTTATGTCATTTTATAGTTAGCCAGTTTTATGCTTATGAAATGGAGGTATACATGAATCTTGGGATCTTAAACATTTGTAAATCATGTTTTGGTATGTATTCACTCTTCTTTTGTTAGTTTTGATGGGTTTGATATGTTGGATGTACTATCTTTTTGTGAACATTTGATATACAAATATTATTAGATGATCAATGTATTATGAGTTATTCCAGAAACATTACAGAAAAATGAGTTAAATATAATATGATTGTTATATTTATGGACAAAATATAAACAAGTTAATCTTACTTATTAATTCATAAGCATTACAAAAATCTATAACTAAAAGCAATCATATCTTCCACAATAATTTACAATGATGTGACACCATTACTCAAAGGTGATGCATTTAATATGACATCATAACTCAAAGATGATGCATTTAATGCGACACCCTATCATCACTAGAAATATATGGTGTCACTTCCGAATGGGTCACCATTTATCTACTTTGATGTCACTTCCGAATACGTCACCAATTGGTACCCTTTATGGTGTCAGTGGAGAAGGTGACGCTATGTTTGAGTGACACCCTATGTTTATGGTGACTCGTTATAAATGTCACCATATATCTTTTTCCTTGTAGTAATAATCATTTTTAACCATTGTCTAATTTTTTTTTTGAGAGAAAAATAATTAGTGGAAATAGTGACACTTCCTTAACTAGGAATTAATTTACATGGTCTCACCAATTAATATGTAAGAGAAAGGTAAAGTGAATAAAGGGATAGAGAAAGGGAAAGAGAGAATGAGAGAGAAGTGGGAAGCCCATTGTTCTTTTTCATTTTTGACAACCAAGGGCATTTCAAGAAATTTTGAAAAGTAATGTCCTTCAACTTAATTTTCACTCTTCCATTAGGTCTTGGGCTTAAATATAAAAGATATAAGGATCTTGGGCCAATTTTCAAGCCCTGTTGGGTGTAAAACACAATTCTCCCAAATTTCAAAGTTAATAGATTAAATAATAATAATAATAATAATAATAATAATGAGCAAAAAAATGAATTGACAAAGAAATAAAGATTTTACAAAATTATTAGATTAAATAAAAGTGTTTTAGAAAATTATTAAATGAAATAAAAGTGTTTTACAAAATGGTAAATGAGGGCCCAGATAAATCCTTCAACCAAAGCCATCGAGATAACTAAAAAAAAAAAGTTGCATGAGTAGCAATGGGTTAATAGAGAAATACTAAAGAGTATTGAAAGAACACCTAATAAGGCATGTGCTAAGGGGACAAAATGGAGGGTTAACAAATATGCCCCTTTTTAGTGAAGATCACGAGTGTAAGGAATATAAGTAGAAATACGAGTAATGAGTGGAACGAAATGAACTATATCAAAGAACTAAAAGACCATAAATTTTATCCTAACACATGATGAAGTAAGCTCAAAACTCGGGATCACCAAACTAGATAAAGAAATGACTCTACATATAAGAATGGCCAAGTAAGGGGAATGTAACTACAAAGAACAACTAGGGTTGTAGGCTATGAATGCCTAAATAGAAAGTAACATCTCTAAATGCCTAAATAGGAAAGTAGTGGCACTAAATGCTTGCTGCTCTAAATTCTTATGGCTTTGAACACCTATGACTCTAAATGCCTATGAGGTGAGGGGTGACTTTGTGCACCTAACTGATAAGATAACTTTGAATGCCTATGGCTCTGAACGCTTATGAGGGGAAGGGTGACTCTGCATGCTTAACTAATGGGATGACTCTGAACACCTATGAGGGGAAGGGTGACTCTGCAGACCTAACCGATGAGACAATTGTAAACGCCTATGAGGGGAAGGGTGACTCTGCACGCCTAACTAATAAGATGACTTTGAACACCTATGAGGGGAATGGTAACTTTGCACGCCTAATCAATGGGACAACTCCGAATGCCTATGGCTTTAAACACCTATGACTCTAAACGCTTATGAGGTGAGGGGTGACTTTACACACCTAATTGATGGGAAGGCTCTAAATGCCTATGAAAGGAAGGGTGACTCTACATACCTAACTGATGGGATGGCTCTAAACTCTTACGAGAAAAATGGTGACTCTACGCACCTAACCGATAAGATAACTTTGAATGTCTATGGCTTTGAACGCTTATGAGGGGAAGGGTGACTTTGCATGGTTAACTAATGGGATGATTCTAAATGCCTATGATGGGAAGAGTGACTCTACACACTTAACCAATGAGACAACTATAAACGCCTATGAGGAGAAGGTTGACTCTGCATGCCTAACTGATGGGATGTCTTTGAATGGCTATGGCTCTGAACGCCTATAAGAAAAGGGTGACTCTGGACGCCTAACTGATGGGACAACTTTGAAAGCCTATGAGGGGAAGGGTAACTTTGCACGCCTAATCGATGGGATAACTCTGAATGCCTATAACTTTGAACACCTATAAGGGGAAGGGTGACTTTGAGCGCCTAACTGATGGGATGACTCTAAATGTCTATATCTCTTAACACTTATAAGGGAAATCGTGACTCTAAATGCACAACTAATAGGACAACTCTAAATGCCTACAAGGGGACAAGTGGATCTATATGCCTAACTGATGGGATGACTTTAAATGCCTATGAGTGGTGAGGTGATGGTAGAAAAAATAAATCTGATAATTTCTACATAGGGGATTTGCCTTTTACCTAATGTGACAACTCGCAAAGATCAAAACCTAGATTAAGTAATGACGGAGTCTGACCAAAATGTGATAATCTCAAATAAAGGGGTATGCCCCAATGTCAAAGGTGCATCAAGCTAATAAAATGTCAAATGAAATAAGTAGTTGCATATATCATAGAGAAATGAAACAACGCATCATGATAAAGGTCTCAAAAAGGTATGAACATAAATCTCTCTATATCTTAAATAAATGCAAAAATGAAACAAGACATCATGATAAAGGTCTCAAAAGGGTATGAACATAAATCTGTCTGTATCTTAAATACATTTTTTATCAACTGATCTCACACATAAAACCTAACAAATTTAAATCATAGTTTGACTGAAGAATGAATATGGAAAAAAACAAATTGTCTCACAAACACTCAACTAGGGAGTCCATTGATGCTCTCTAAGTGAAATCTGATGTGATCAGTCTTAGTCTCCAAAAATTCATATAAAGTCCACTATGATATCACAAATCATGAGAAACTTAAAAATATGCCCAAACCAGGAGGTGAACTGGCTGCAAAAATAATGACTGATCATGGAGAAGCCAATCCCCTATGTAGAGTAGGAATCATAAATACAAGGCATAAAACTATTCATCTCATCAAAGTGGTGAATATGTCCTAGTATAACAAATGATGCTCACATGAAGTAAGCAATCAATACTGACCATCTGTCACCACTGCCCTAAATAGATCTCCTAACAAGAAGGACATATGCCCTAGTATGGCACCTGATATGTAAATCTTAAGAGGAACGAACAACATTAATAATTTATTTGTGCATCCAAAAATCATGCAAATATTAGTGTCCCAAAGGAAAAATAACATGCCCATATAAGATAACCCAAAGTGATAACAAAGTATATTCATGGTATATGACAAAAATCTATCATTACCAATCAAGCATCTCCACAATCATGAATATAGGGGTCATACAAACCAATGACAACTAGGAAAACCCAAGGCTGAGGGTAATATGCCTCAGTATAGGCATATGGTGTGTTAAAAAGATAGAACTGATATCATCCAAATGAATACTATCTCCATGTTCAGGTTCCATCAGACATCATCATACCAAATGAAAGAGAAACCAAATGTCACTTGAAGTATCTTTCATAAGGAAAAACACAACAATACCCATACTTCAACTAATCGCTAAACCTACCAAACTGAAAACCGTCTAAGATAACATTTGATCTTATGGCCTCAAGGTGGTCTTACGACACGGACCGTAAGTAGGCCTAGGGTAATAGGGTGAAAGAAATGAAAGGAAACCAAGCTCAAGTACCTAGTGATCTAACTCAATACCCTCGTGCATAATAAGTAATGTGTAATATAATCTCATAAGTCAGTGAACTTGAATGAAATCAATGGATGTGTCAATGATGAAATAAAAGAGAAAAAAGAAAAAATAAATGGTAAGCTTGTCAAGGTAGCATATGACATATGTGAAGAAGGTAATGAATCAGAAATGTGTATCAATGTAAGAAAGATGTAGATATGGAATGACTGTATAAAAAGAGATGATGGGAAACGATGGAAAATAGCGAGAAGGTACAAAGAATGATGACCTACTCATATAAGTATAGTCGAGGAAAGTCATATCACCAATGATGAAATGGTAGTGGAGACAGTGATCCGGAGACTCTAGTGACACTTACTTAATCCTCACACCTGATGTATATCAACCTGATTGATGAAGCGAAGGATCTCATAGAACACTCACCAAACTCTCATCACTCCAAACACATAACATAAGTGATCAAAGGAGTTAAATACTCTCAAAAGGCTCACATACAAGCTCAAAGATGTATATATACCTAATGGAAAACCAATGATAAATGATCCAATGAACAACCTATGACAAATAAGCTCAATGAGCAACTCTCAAATATCAACATGTGCTCAATGGAGTGTAATACCATGTACAAACACATTATTATATATTTTATTTTATTTTATTTAGTGAGAACACTAATATCAATAGATCGAAACTCCACTGTGCAAACAATAGAAATGAATAAACTCTCTCCAATCACTAATGAAAATATGAGTCATACCTAAACCCTAGAAGTATGTTAACTCCAATCACTGACAAGTGTATAAAACCCTAACCCTGAGATCACCTCTCAAGCTAAGATGTCTTGATCAAAGACAATTGGTGGAAAGAAGAGTATGATACAACTACCTTGATGCCCTAAAAATGTCAAAAGTCATTAATGAGAGGAAATAAGGAGAGTGAGATGAAACGAGCGAAGATAAAACATGGAAATGGATAGAAAATGAGCAATAATGAAACATAACGGCAATTGTATGGTAAGATGATGATAACAAGAAGAAAGAAAATAAATCAAAGAGTCCAAAACTCACAAGACCATCCATGTAAAACTTGCATACACAACCAAGGGCCCCCTACTTAGGCGATGAAAGGTAAGTAACACTCTAAGAAAGAAATACTATAATGTACCTCGTGAGGCCCAAGAGGCTAGCAATGGGTTATGAGTGAAATGAGTGAGATAAGGTATGATGCTAACTGAAATGGTGGCCACCCAACATTTGACCATGATCTCGAATGTAATACTTCTTTAGCTGATCCACTTTGGTTAGCTTGAAAACTGGTTTCCATCTAAGTTAATCAACCATGAAGCTCCTTTTGAAGTCAACTCCCAGATGACATAAGGTCCACTCTAATTAGGTCTAAACTTTCCTTTGGGGTTTCCAATCAAACCTTTGAGAATCCTTAGAACGAAATCCTCCCTTTGTAATAGCCTCACTTGACTTGTTTCTTAAAAGGACGAGTCATTTTTCTCTTATAGGCCTGAATATAGTTTGTAGCTCTCAACTTCCTCTCGTCTAAAAGATTAAGTTGATCAAATCAAGCATGAGCCTACTCTGTCTCAGAAATCTACTACTCAAAGGCTACTCTCAATGAACCCATCTTAATCTCAATAGGTAACATGGTCTCCATGCGATACACCAAGGCGTAACGTGTAAATCCTGTAAAAGTGCGAAAAGATGTGCAATAAGCCCATAAAGCGAAAGGGAGCTTCTTTGACCAGTCTCTAGAAGTCTCAACCATCTTTCTCAAAATTTTCTTTATATTCTTATTTGCATCATTTACTGGTCCATTAGTTTGTGGCCTATATGTTGATAATCTGTGATGCTAAATGTAGTGTTTTTGTAGCAAAGTTTCAACCTCAACTAGAAAATGCGCCCTTCTATCATAAATTAAGTCATGAAGGACTCCATAATGGTAGATGATATGGGTCCTAATGAAATTGGCTACTTTGGCTAATGTCAATCTCATGTAAGATGCGACCTCAACCCACTTAGTGAAATAGTTCATGGCAACTAGATGAACTCATAACCATTGGAAGATTTCATGAGATCTTCCCAATAATATGATACCTCATACTGAGAATGGATATGGTGAGGTCAAAGTATGTAACTTTGAAAGTGGTATATGAGTAAGATCGCCATGTACTTGACACTCTGGGCACCTTTGAATAAACTGACAATAATCAGTCTTCATGGTTAACTAGAAGTATCACAATCTCATAATCTTATGTGTTGACATGTGTCTATCCATATATAGTCCGCAAACCCCTACATGGACCTCTCTCATTACTTGATCGGTAGAGGTTCAACCTAAGCACATAAAAGGCATGCCATCTGTTGATTATCTGTATAAAGTCTCTCCATAGATCACAAATCTAGTGGCTAGGTGTCTCAACATTTTCTAATCCTTGGTTGTTGCAATCTCAGGATACGTACCTGATTTGAGAAATTGATAAAGGTCATGGTACCAAGGCAAGTAATCCTGAACCTCTACCTCTCCAATGAGATGACAATATGCGGGTGTAGATCGAGTCTCAATCAATAAGGGATGAACTACCACATAAGTGGGAATGTCAACTGTAGAAGCCAAGGTAGCTAAGGCATTAACAAACTAGTTTGTGCTCTAGGCAATTGAATGTATCTCAATTCTTCAAATTTCTTAATCAGCACTCTAAATAAGCGTGGTATGGCTTCAGCTTCGCAACTTTGGTATTCTAATCACCTGTATGAGCACTAGATTGGTATCACCAAATATATCCATATATGTGATGCCAAGCTCCAATGCAGTCTTTAAACTGATAATACATGCCTCAGACTTAACAATATTATTTGTGATAGGATGGTGGTCTGAAAATGTCAAACGAATAGACTTAGGAATATGATCACCCTGAGGAGATACCAATAGAACTTCCATCCCATATCCTGAATAATTAGTCGTACCATCAAAGTATATCCGCTAACATGATAAACTAGTCATAGTAACAAACTTCTCATTTGAAAAATCATCATCAATTGATTCATTCTCAGATTTCAATAATGAAGTTAAATTATCTACAACAATGCTCCCCTTAATGGATTTCTGAGCGACATACTTAATATCAAACTCTATAAGAAGCACAAGCCATCTCATCAGTGTACCAGCTAACATAGGCCTATCAAACAAGTATCTCAATGGATCTAGATGAGAAATTAGGTGCACTGAATACTTTATCATGTAATGCCTCAGTCTCCTGGTGGCCCAACCAATGCCAAGATGAGGTACTCAATCACAATATATCTCATCTCATACTCTAGCATCCTCTTACTTAGGTAGTAGATAACTCGATTCTTCCCTGAATCATCAAGCTGAGCTAACATGCATCTTAAAGCTATGTCTGAAACTGACAAATATAAGAGCAGTGGGTGTCCTAGTGTAGGAGGCACTAAAATTGGAGAGGAAGGGAGATACTCCTTAATCTTCTTAAAAACATGCTAACAATCATCATTCTAGATTATAGGTTGATTATTCCTCAAGAGTTGGTAAATAGGTTCACATATATCTATCAATTTGGCGATGAAGCGATTGATGTATTTTAGTCTACCCAGAAAACCCTTGATCTCTTTCTTGGTCCTCGGTGCAAGCATGTCTAGTATGAGTCTAATTTTGTCAAGATCAACCTCTATGCCTTGCTCACTGATCATATATCTTAGTAATTTCCCAATAGACATGCCAAAGGTGCACTTCTTGGGGTTCAACCTCAATTTAAACTTCTTAATACTATCAAAGAACTTTTCTAAGGTTGCTAAGCGATCTACCCTATCTCAAGATTTCATGATTGTATCATCCACATATACCTCGACATCTTTATGCATCATGTCGTGAAACAAGGTGGTAATTGCCCTTTGATAAGTGGCTCCTACATTCTTTAAACCAAATGACATGACTTTGTAGTAGTAGGTACCCCACTTTGTGATTAAAGCAGTCTTCTCTCTATCCTTTGGAGCCATCGGAATCTAATTATACCCATAAAATCCATCCATAAAAGATAAATCGAGTGGTCTGCATTGTTGTCCACTAATAAATCAATGTGGGGGACAAGAAAGTCATCCTTTGGACTGAGTTTATTAAGGTATCTAAATCAACACAAACCTTAACTTTGTTGCCCATTTTAGGGACAAGAACAACATTAGCCAACCACCCAAGATACTCAACCACTGATAGAAATCCTACGCTAAGTTTTTTATGAATTTCCCCTTTAACTTATAAGCTCCATTATGGATACAATCTTCTCCACTTCTATTTAACTGGCCTGAAATATGGCAGCATAGGTAGATGATGCTGAAGTATATAGGGATCAAGGCCTGGCATATCCTCATACGACCATGTAAAGATATCCAAATATGATATAAGTAAATGGATGAGGTTGTTTCTCTCATAAATTGATAAGGGCGATCCAATCTAGGCTTATCAGTTGTATTGAAATCAATAATCTCAACATCCTCTATTGCTGGCGAAGCCCCCTCATTTATGGGGTCTGAAATTTAGGGTAGAAGAATCCCATTTAAATCATAATATGCAATCTCATCATTTATATCAAGTATCTGTTATGTAGGTGAATAGGGTGTGAACCAAAAAAAAAATCATCACAAGAGAGAAAAGAATACTCATAAATGCTCACATCCATAACTAAAGCTTTCAAAACATAGTCAAATTAGCTGACAAATCGTGACATAATGTCAAATGAAAGAGATAGGTCCACAAATTCAAATGCTCTCTCAATTAGGCTAATAGTCCCTCATACATATCAGTAGTAGGAATAACTTAAGCTAAAAGCCTAGGAGTATGAACAGTACGAACCTCCTCAGCAATCTCGATGACAGACACTCTAAAAAACTCTAACAGTGAGAGAGGTTCATGTTGAGCTAGATCAAGGAACTGATTGATGCCCAACACGTCATGAGGAATAACCTTATCAATTATATCTGCAAGCTTAATGACTATCTTATAATTAGTATTCTTCTCTAGGAAGCACAAGGAGAATAAGTTGCCTCGATCTAATGATGGTGGAGGGATTATTGAAGAAGTTGATGCACTAGGGGTCCCATCACCCACGTGTAACTAGTGAAGCATACGGTGAAGCTCATCAACTCCATTCATAGTAACCTCAATGACAATCTCCTTAACGTCAGGTTGAACCTTTAATCCTTTGACAAAGTAATCAACTAAGCTGAACGTGTAAGGGCAAACATGATAGTCAAATGGGATGTTGGACAAGTGAGCCCTCACCTTTTCCTTGTGCAAGCGTGCCATGTAACAAACATCATTCTTCAAAGGGATAAGTCTAAGTCCAAAAGAAGCATCATGGTCCATAGTAATCATAAACTTACTGGATTCATGCTAGCATCATCCTAACCCAAAATCAGATAGAAAGGACATTTATTTCATCATATCAAGAACAAAGGTACTATTGTGCTAATCAAATGACATGACCATGATATCTCTACAAAAGTCCTGAATCTGAAGGGTCTATACCTTATAAAATGTGAATCCTGTTAGAAAGAGATAATCATCATTTGTGACTGATCTGCAATACTGGCTCAGATGATAAAATCACATCCCTGGTAACTGTACTTTGTGACCTTCCCATCATGAATAAACTTCACCTTCTAATGAAGGGAAAATGGAATAGCCACAACCCGATGAATCCAAGGTCAGCCTAAAAGCATGTTAAAGGATGCAAGAATCTTTAAAACCTGGAACAATATAGAGAATCTGGTCGGACTAATCAACGATTCTATAGTTAATGTTAGCATAACCTCTCTTTGAGTGTTGTAAGCCCTAACTATCTATATAGAGGGACCAATGTCTGAAGATGCAAATCCAAGGGCTACAGTAGTGGTTAATAGGCAAACATTTAGGGTCGAGCCATTGTCCAATAAGATGGATGAGACTATGTGGCTTAAACAAACAACTGAAATATGAAAATGACGAGTTTGGTCTAATCCCTCTGGTAACAAATTATCAACAAAGAACACACTGCAAGTGACCCTATCAGTTGTCATCATATGAATCAACCACTTTAGAGTAGTGGTGGTCTCAACACGTATCTAACTCAAGGCTCAAATTAGTGCATCTCTATGGGTACTAGAAGAAGCCAACAAACTTTAAAATGGTTATCTAAGCTTGGTTGCTCTTCAATTGTCTCCGAATCTCATCATCCCATCTCCTAACCTTCTCACAAGAGTCCATACCAACAAATGGTCTAGCAACTAGAGGTGAAGACTGAGTTATCCTTCCACTACAGGTCATAATTTGTACATCCACATCCTTTGAATCAATATTCTTTGGCTATAAAATAAACGGAGCAAATATGCCCCCATGTCCAATAGCTAATGTCTCAGAAGGAATCAATTGTAATGGCGCCCTATCTAGAATCAAACTGAATGGTGCAAAGACCGAAAAATCTAATGTAACTCCAACAATCTCATACCTATCACTTAGAATAATCGACTCAGGTAGTCATCATCCCAACCTAGCATATGTACTGGAAAGCATGTCTTAGGGTAGTGCAGCAATTAGTGTCATGTCTTAGACATTGATGGTAAGCATAGTGTAGGTCCATCCTAAACTGAGGTGGCATAGGCTCAGGTGGTGGTATTGGTGCTAATGGAGTCAATAATCCTCTCTCTACAAGCTTCTAAAAAGCTGACTCGGCTAGGAAAATTGTTGCATATGTCTCCATACAGGTGGAGCCCTAGGCTAAAGGTAAAGAATGGGTAGCCTCTATATGACTTGAGTAGCATAAACTGGCTATGGAGCCGGGTATAGATAAGTAGAAGTCATAGGCCCAAAGAGAGCAAGTGGCCTATACAGCACATGGGGTGACGGTGGGTAGTAAACTTCAGAAGTCTAGCTAACTGTCTGATAACGTCTAGGACGTCTCGGTCTAATGGCATTGATGACACTCACATCCCTTGATCTTTCTCCAATAACTAGATTCTACCCCTTTGAGCTTGAAGGAGAAGACTCAAACCACAATTCTTTAGTAATGCCCTCCTTTATACCATATAATGCCTACACCAAAGATCCAAAGTCCACATGTAAGAACCCCATCAAATGCCTAGCGAACCAAGGTTGTAGGCTCCTTATAATCATATTGATTTGATCCCTCTCAAATGACCTATCAATGATCTACGAAATCCCTTCAATAGGAGATGAATGATGTGATTGTGTCATCAGGCCTCTACCTCAAGGCCTCCAACTCTCTCCTTGAAACATCTATGATAGTGTTAAATGCAAACTATTATAGGAACTCCTAGGCTAAATCATCCTATGTCTGGTAACGGGACACATTTAAAGAAGCAAACCAATGCTGAGCCGCCTTGTTTAAGGACATATGGAAAAACATAATCATCTGGGCTTCATATAGTTATGAGCTCTCATCACAATACTATATAGTCTCAAATGAGTACGAGGGCATCCAATCCTCGTGAATCCTAAACTTGGTCGATAGGTGGCCACTATTAATCCATCAAAATCGTCCCATACCCTCCCTCCATCGGAAACACTCATCTATCTCATCCTCTATTGAAGCCTATCCATGTAACCATTATGACATGGAGTGGGGTAGCCTCATATGACTCTGTAGATTAAATTATATAAGCTATGGAACTGTTTGACCAGGTGGGGAAGGTGATGATATCTGAGTGTCTTGTGGGACAGTTTAACTAGGTGAGAGAGGTTATGGAATAGTGGGATCATACCACATGCTCCCCTGAACTGGAACCTCTTGGGCATACTACTCATCTATCCTTTTGCCAAGACCAGTTATGGCCTCCTAGATTGAATCCATAGCAGCAGTGAATTGATCAACTATAACCACCTATGGATCCATATCTCTTTGATCCATAATCTAATTTATCTAATCTAAATGGTCTGACACTCTGATAAATTTGTCTCTAAATTTGATCCAAGAAGCTAAACCCAGATTGAACATATCAATATTCCTACAATAGTGGAAACATTGGATAAGACATAGAGTAAGGGATACTCTACAAGGAACGTCTACCAACTATGGGGGAAGGCAACCTTAAAGTACTCAGCCTGATACCAAATTTTAAGGAAATATATAAGAGGCTACTATGAAGTAACTAAACCTATCACTACTAACTCGACTCTGAATGCCCACAAATGCACCAATGTGTAGTAATGGAATCCTAATTGGGCCTAATCTTAACCTACAATGTGAAGGCAACTCTATAAAACAAAATAGGTGGGTTAAAGGGATCCCTAGCATAAGCGATTGTACCCTCTGATAGTACGTAACCTTCTCCATGCCTCTGAAGAGACATGGTACTTCATCACGTCCACATATGCACTACCTTGCTTCCTAAAAGGTTTCCTAATGGCAAAGGCTCTCACATTTCTCAACACTCAGGGATTATCTACTATGCACAGTGATGTGTGTGGGTGCATCTAAAAAGTTATGATCTAAAAGAAAAAAAGGAAACACACTAGACACATGAGTATCTATGAAATTTAGCTATGGGTTATACAAGTCTTCACAATCATCAATATGACATCGGCTTTCTCCATAGTTCTCCTAAACATGGATATAAACACGCTATTTTTAACCACTAGCTTGGTCGAAAAACAATCATAAAGTAACAAGTCTCACATGAAGTATAGGAACAAGAGAAACAAGGTGGACCAAGACTAGTGATTTGGAAATAAGGAGATACAAGTGTGCCCCACATAGACAAGCAACAAGCAGTCATACAGAGTAAAGGGTAGACATACAACATTCAGTCATACAAAGGCCAAGTATATCAACCAGACTTACACAACAGCTAAGCAAATATAGGATAATTAATATAAGTAAGGTAAGCATTAAACAAGTAATCAACATCCTATGATGAGTAGGTTGTGACATTAATAAGCAAAAGAATCATGATACTAAGATAAGTCAAGGCTTCAAATGAAATTAAGAACAACCATGCAACCTTAGAAGATTATCAAATCAAAACACTTAATATGCCAAGATCATGCAAGCATACCACACAATAGCACAAAAAAGAGAATTCACTCATTAAAAGACCAAATGCTACAATTTCCTCAACTCAACTTCAAGATTGATCTTCTATGAAACTAGAGATTTTGGGATCGATCCCAACGAAGTAGCCAATTTGTCAAATCGCATTTTCCACATGCATTCCCACTCAATTGGTGAGACTTATTTTTTATTCAAGGCATTGAAGTTGCCACTATTTTTATTTATTTTTCAAATGGAAAACAAAATAAGAAATAAACCCTAAAAAATGACTCCTATTTTATGTTATTTTTTTTTGAAAAAGCTATCTACAAAAACCCTAGTCTGGGTCTAGGGATCAGTTACTTATTGGAAAGGTACCTCCAAAGAGATAGCACCCTTCTAAGCCCTAAAAACGTCTCTACTATTGAGCTAAAGATATTATAGCAAATGAGTGATCAATCAAGTGGATAACATAACAAAACAAATATGGATATATCATGGCAATAGGTAAGCATGCTTAATAAGTGAAAACAAATAGGACCAAAAGTGTACCTGGCTTTCAACTAGAGCACTATCACAAAACATTAAAGTTAGATAACAAAAAAAAAAAAAAACACAACATACATTTTATAAGAGAAAATCAAACAAACATCAAGGCAATCTAAAGACGGTATCAAACATGGATATATGGTTCACTCAAAGCATTTCTTATGCAACCTAAAGAAAATGAAGAGTGAAGAGCATACCTGAATAGTATATCCTAAACGCAAATACACTTGTAATACGAATAGAGAGGTTAGGACAAAAAATGATGACATTCACTTAGGAAAGTAAAACCTAACATGCATAATCATAATAATATGTTTAAATGCAAGAATTATCAACAATGACCTAGTGAAATAGTGAACTAAGAAGCATTTTTGCCACAAGCTAAAAAACCTAATGAACTACAAAAACTAAAGTACTTTAATCAATTGAATGAAATAAATTAAAATTAAACGAACTTAGGAAAATCATTTTACCACATAACTAAATAATCAAGTAAAAAAAAACTCTAACTTAAATCGACCAGCCAAACTAATGATTTTAAAAACTCTAATTTTTTCATTTTCATAAAAAATTTAACTAAAACTAAAAATTATTTTAACGCTCTAACTTTCATTAACATTAAAAACTATCTACAACTAATATATATATTTTTTTAATCTAACTCTTATTAACATTAAAGAAAATCTAAAACTAAAATTTCAAAACTCTAACTTTTTCACTAACATTAAATAAAAACTAAAACTAAAATTTTTAAAACTCTAACTTTTATCTAGATTAAAATAATATCTAAAACTAAAAAAATAAAGAAAATTCAATTCTTTCATTAACATTAAAGAAAATCGAAAAATAAAATTTTTAAAACTCTAACTTTTATCTTCATTAAAATAATATCTAAAACTTTTTTTTTTTTTTTATAAAAACACTAGCTTTCCTATTAATATTAAAAATTAACTAAAACTTACAGTTTAAAACATAAACTTTTATTAACTTCCTACACGAATTTTTGTCTTAAAAAAAATCATTATATTTAGCACTTTTCACTATCATTCAAGATTCCAAAACTAAAATTAGGAGGATATTAGAGATATCAAGGAGTAATTGAGCAAAAGAAAATTTGACAAATTCCAACATATAGATTTATGGTAGTGTGAAACGTAATTTCCTATTGTTCAAAATCGTATAGAGTTACAACCAACCAAAAAAGAGGAACAATAATGGAACCTTTGATGGTGTCATATCAACATGCTTTCTAAGAAATAGACTTATAAATATAGATTAGTTAACACAATTCTAGTGTACAAATACTGTTATTGAAGTTGTTATTGACTTATTTAGAAGACAATCAAAGTTATTTACCATGTGCCACTTTTTACTCTTCCCATGCCTCTTCCTCATGTTTGTCTTAACATATGATAGAATATTTTCTTTCTTTTAAAACGTTAGTTTTAAGAGAAATTAAACTCATCATATAATTTTAATCACTTTCAACATATGTTTCTTTTATCTAAACTTTTGAAATTATATGATCTAGTAAATTTTGTCCTTTTATTTTTGTAGTAGGTTAATAGAGTTATTAAAATAAAATAAATAAAATAACTCTTACAATATTGTTCACCACTTTAAGTATTATGAGGATGAATAATACGTTTAAAAAAACTATCAGTTTTTTATTCATTTCAAATTTAAAATGAAAAACTATTTATACGTTTAAATTCTTTGAAATTTAGACATTTCAAGAGTCATTTGTTGTTAAGAAAAATTATTTTTCAAAAGTCAAATTTTTATTATAAAATTCTTAAAATCAAAATTATTAACAGTTGATTATAGCCTATATTCCTCATATTGAGATTTGGATCCTCATAGCTTACATATTCTTTTCTGAATTGGAATAAAGTAATAATTATGTCCATAATTTTTTTTATCATAAGTTTTTATTCTCCATAATATTTTGTTTATGAATGAAATTTGTCGTTGAAGCAAAGGTGTGCTCATATGCATTTCCCTGTGTTACCCTAGAAAAATGCAGGAGTGAATACCAAGGAAAACATTCCACCTAGGTAAATTCTACATGCCTTGGAATACCACCGCATAATCCTACAAGTGCACAATGTCTTTGCCATTACAATCCACCTTCTAGTTCTTCCATTATCCATTCCAAATAAGTACTTTTATTATTATGTCTAACCATGTTAAACATGGTAATTTTTATTAGTATGAATAAATTACTTGGACATTGTGATTTAGTTATCGTTCCTTTTCCATAGCTATTTTGTTTTTTAATATTTGAGGTAAGATTAATTCAACTCATAATGCCTTAGATTTTGAAAAAATTTATATAACTTTCTGCTCAAAGGAATGGAATAATCATGTGGCTAAATAAGTTGATGAACAAATATAGTAACCTCCCAAGATAATAAAATTTGTAACAAAACTAAAAATTAGATGATATATAAGCTTCCTACAAAATGAACATAAATTTAGCATTTTCTAGGAATGAGATATTCAAAAGTTTTTTTACCACTTCTACTTTCTATTTTCAAATAAATGTAAGCTTATTATTATTAATGATAACCTCTAAAATTCTAAACTTATATTAATTATAAATGTTACCTTAGAAAGGCTTTGAAGTTCAAATTTTAATTTTACAAGATGTATGTAAATTACTTAATCCTACTAAATGATGAAATTTTCCAAAAATTTTCTCAAAAATATCATCTTTTAGTGGCCATGGAAACAAAATAGGGTGGTGAAATGTCGATGGGGAAAATTTTCCAAATAAAATTGGCATGTTTCATTGAAATATCAATGATATATCAGTTTCTACCAATAACTCAGCAAAACTATGAAAAAAAATTGAATTTAATCGTCGATTTTTCAACAAAATTTTAGCAAAAAATTGCCTATCTTTTGGGCCTGCTCGGTCAAAACTCAAATGAAAAAAAAAATCAAATTTTAAATTGAAGGGCATGAGAGTCGAACCCAAGCACAAGCAAGCCTTCGTAGTCCCCCACTCACCATTGGGTACCTTGTCATATATTACATAATCTGCATTAGAATAAATATATACTAATATTGTGATAAAAACAAAATATTTTGATAAACAAATTAATTCTAATTATTTGATTTTTAAATTTAATTCAATGGACCACTAAAAATATAAAAAATTATGGTGATAATTTTCTTAAATCTTTTTATATCATTTATATATTAATTAAATATAAAAAATATAAACATTAAAAAAAAATTATACATATATCATCATTTATTTTTTATCATTTAATACAATTGAAATAAATGGATCATAATTTAATATGAAATATAATTTAAAATTAGACATTATAATGAAATATCATAATATTATTGTGGAATAATAGGTTGATGTAATTTAATAATAAATGTACACTTATAAATTCATTTTTTTTTATTGACGCATACGATATTCTTCTCAAATATGATAAATTATATCATGCATATATCAAATTTTTGAACAAAACAAATTTAAAATGTCTATTATACTTCTAATTACATTTCTATGAAGTTTTTCTTACATTTCTGAGTTTTGATCAATTTTAGGCCTACCAATATTTTTTTCCAAAATATCCACCAATATATCCGTAAAATTCAAGTACCGATATATCCGTGATTACCGATATTTTCATCATTGATCCTACTATGGAAAAATGGATCATAAGTGACAACACTAAGCTCACGGAGTCATTTCATTTAAGGGAAATGCATTCAAGGGCAAGTCTAATGCCAATAGTTGCAATAGTTCTAGCTCTAATAAATTATATGTTATATTGTTGTCATTAAAAAGTTTGTAATTGGACATCTCTTAGTCAAAATTATGAGAACAATTCATCTTATTGAATTGCATATAAGTTTCCTGATTATCTTACCAGAGGTTAACTTAACTTTAAATTCAAGTTAATATCTAAACGTTTCATAAAATATGATGAATATACATTAATAGAGTGGCATGGTACCGTACATGACAACAAAATATTATGAATTGATATCTTATTATAAGATTTTATTGTTAAAAAAAACATCTAGAATAACTAGAACTAGTAATAGTTGGCGTTTAAATGTTGTATACATAACTTTGGAAAATACAGTTCTTATCAGTTTAGGAAGATAAGAGAATATAATATTATCCATCTCAGATATCTCTCAAATGGATGAAGCCAAAGTAATGTGTTGAGATCTCTCACAAGGATGAAGCCAAAGCAATGTGTCAAAAGTTGTAATTAAGGTGTTGCCAACTATTAATCCTCATTAGTGCTTCTCCTAAATCTCAATCAACTGTAATCATACTTTCCATGTTCATAAACATTATCTAGCCTCATCTAACAAAATGAGATAAAAACATACAAAATCCATCATAAATTGCTTCTTGAATTCTAAATTATGTCCATTCACACTAGTATCTACTCCATGTTCATGAGTTTCCAAAAACTCAAGTATTACCTCACTAATTTCTACTTCCTCACTTGTTTTGCTCAAGCTTCTTCATTTTGCAAACATTTTTACCTTAAGTTGCTTTTATTAACTCCTTTAACAAAGTGCTTTTCACAAAAGAGTCATGTTATCCTTGGGTGAATCCTTCGATATATTTTTTTATAGTCATATGTTCTCATCATTAGGTGAATCCTTGGATAAATTTTTTTTAGCTTTCATTTTCTTCGTTCTCATCCTGAGATTGGCCTCCTAATTTTTATTGATTTTCTATCTTTCTTTTCTAGGATGCAGTGACTTGTATATGAGTTTTGAACAAAAATAACTTATTAAAAATCACAAATTAGATTTCCTAACAATATAATTTTAATCTAGTGCTTTCCAATGATATGAGTACCAACTTGGCCTTAGATTTTTTTTCTTTTATGTGACAAAATAGTATTTGGTAACTATAGTTTTGGGTTTTTATTAGAATGACCATAGGCTCCAACTGTAATTTTAAATTTAAGTTTATAACTATTAGTAATGGGTCCTCCAACATGTAGGCCCACCATTAACAATTTTTTTTTTTTTTAAAAAAAAGAATTGAATTGTTTGGTGAGCATGCATGCTCTTGCCTATAAATAAGTAGGAGATGCAAGGTTTTGTTATCAAGCCAGAGAAACCAATTCTCTAAATAAAATTTGAGAGATATAGTTATTTGGGTGTAGATGTAGGAAATAATTCCTAAAGAATGAGTACCAAAATAATGATGAAATATTTTTGGGTTTTTAGGTTTTTTGTAGGAAAAATAAGAAGCTTCCATTGTCTTTCAAAGGTTTAAAGTTCTTATTGAAAAAGAAGTTGGTAGCTCGATTAAAATACTAAAAATTGATCATGGTAAAGAGTATAACTCATGGGAATTTGATGGATTTTGTTACAAGCATAGAATAAAAAACGTAGTTGATTGCAACTTATACACCTTAACCAAATGGAGTTTGTGAGAGGAAAAATTGCACCATTATGGATGTGATGCAAAGCCTATTTGATGAGGAGTAGAATTTCAAAAAGTTTTTTGTCTGAAGTAGTAAATTGGAGTGCTTATATTTTGAATAGAAGTACCATACTAGTTGTTCAAAATATGACTCCTGAAGAAGCATAGAGTAGGCATAGACTAGTTGTTGATCATTTTCGAGTGTGGATGCATTGCATATGCCCATGTTCCTAATGAAAAAAAAAAGAAAGTTAGATGACAAAGGTGAAAAATGTATTTTTCTTGGTGTTAGTAAATATTCAAAAGCTTATAAATTGTATAATCCTTTTACCAAGAAAATTATCGTTAGTCGTTACGCTATGGATGATAGTGGAAAAGTAATTTTTAAAATTTTATTTTTGGTTAATTTTGGATGATAGTGGCAAATTATTTTTTTTTTTTTTTTTTTTAGTTTTAGATGAATTTTGGATGATAGTGGATTTTTTTATAAAAAAAAAAAATTAGTTTTGGAATCTTGAATGATAGTGAAAAGTGATAAATATAATGACTTTTTTGTAAAAGAAAAAAAATCGTGTACGAGGTTAATAAAAGTTTCTATTTTAAAATGTAAGTTTTAGTTAATTTTTTAATGTTAATAGGAAAGTGTTTTTTTATATATAAAAAAATAGTTTTAGATATTATTTTAATGTAGATAAAAGTTAAAGTTTTAAAAATTTTAGTTTTCGATTTTCTTTAATGTGAATGAAAGAATTAAATTTTGTTTATTTTTTAGTTAGCCTAATTGTCACACAATTCCAGATCTCTCATTCAAGGATTTGAATCTTTGAATTATGGGTTGAAGACCTTTACCCTTTTGGAGTGACTAAATGATCTACAAGGAAACAAATGATTTACTATGGAGCAATAGGGAGTTGTTATGTTGCAGACATGGATCAAGTTGTTAGGTGCTGGAGATTAAGCCTTTAGGGTAAAAAGTGATAAGGTAAATCTGTGTAACTTGATTTCTAATAGTGGATTTAGATTAGTAGGTCTTAGACCTAGTGGCTTTTTATCTCCACTGTTTGTGGAGGTTTTCCATATAAAAATCTTGTGTCTCATTGCATATTTTTTTATTTCTACTTATATTCTAACTGATGATATTAGTAACCTTATGATTGATTGGTTAGTTCATTATCAAGGTTATTGGGTTAGTTATCCTGGTGGTTCTGGTTGTTATACATATAACCAATTATTGTTTTCCCTAACTACTCTCGAGATATCTTTTGATTGATTTGTTGGGATTGTTATTGAGTTTGTTAGGTTGGTTAATACGTTAGTTATTGTTATCCCCAACTTATCTATTTATATTTCAAATATTAAAAATTGTATTATCTTTATTCCTAAACAATTATAGGGCATCCTAAAATTAAAAATCATTTTTTTATAAAACTAAAGATTTTGGATATAATCCATTTAGTTATTTGGGGTATCCCTAATATCTATTGGAGTAAGAAAAAGTTGATTATAATTTATAAACATTTATTTAAATTTTTAAATCATTCATTCACCCCCTCCCCCCTCTAAGTGTTCCCTATTAGACTTTCAATTGTTATTCAAGTGGTATTAAGAGCAATACTATTGACCCTCCATTTTGTCCCTTTAGCACATACCTTATTAGGTGATCTTTTAGTATGCTATAGTAGTTCCTTGGTAGCCCATGTTACTCGTACAACTAACCTTTTTGAGTCACCTTGGAGACTCTGGTTGAGGGATTTATCTGACCCCTTATCGTGACCCTTAGCAGCCTTGAGTTAGGCCAAGGATTTTCCTTTCTTTTTAGGACAACTCATTTAAATACACTTTTAGGATAACATATCTAGGCCCATTTAGTTGCACTTGCCCACTTAGGCTCACCTAGGCCCATTTTGCCACAACTTGGTCCACTTAGGTTTACCTAGTCCTGCTTAGGTCACCTTTTTGGCACATATTGCATGTCTCACATGGCTTCCATGACCTGCATGGCTTGCATGGCTCTTTTTATATAGTTGCATGACTTGACTTTTTATTATTATATTTTTGTTTATTTTATTTATTATCTTGTCTATTTCCTCATTTATTTTATTTTCTTGTTAGTTTGTCATTTTTTTCGTAATACTTGTCCTTATTCATCTATTTTAAATTAATAATTTTGTTTAAATATTTTTTTATTATTTAATTTAACCTAGTAATTTTGTAAAATGTTTTATTTAATCTAATAACTTAGTAAAACACTTTTATTTAATCTAAGAATTTTGTAAAATCTTTATTTATTTATTATTATTTATTATTATTATTATTATTAGGGAAGTACACCAATGGAAAGATAAGAAGGTGCTTAACCATAGTGATTCGAAGAGCAGACATATGGAAGAAATGAATGGAGCCATGTTATGAGGAGGATTCGGCTTACATATGAAAAAGGAAATGATGAGCGAAAAAGAAAGGATTCAGCCGCATTTTGGGAAGAGGAATCACGGTGGTCTAAGGGAAAATTTTTCAACACATCTCAAGAAGGATATTCAAGAGGGTTTTGGGATATTTTAGTTGGCGTCTTTTAGGAAAGAAATGAGGGGGGCTGGTAAAAGGAAGGGTTCGAGTACACCATATGGAGGATCAAGGACGTTTTTTGCGAAAAAGATCACAGGTTTTTTGCAAAACATCAGCAACGTTCTGAGTGAGTATCTGCTGTGGGATTAAAGAAAGGAAGAGAAGCTTTTTTTTGGAAGGGAACGAGGCTGGTTTTCTGGGGAAGATATTGATTTGGTGAAAGGAGGAGAAAGAAACATAGAAAAGGTGGGATTTTTCGGCCGAGACCGAGAGAAAGGTGATGTCAAGTATTCTGGACGGTTATTTTTCAGAGGAGATTCAGGCTGTTTCAAAAAGGATTCGGGACAGGTTACAATCTCTGGGAAAAACTAGATAGGACACCACTTGGAAAAGGGAGATGGGGGGCACTATTGACATTGCGGACACACACAGGAAAGCTCCCTCTCGGCACAGCACAGGTTTGTTAATTCTCTGAATATTTCTAAGGTTAGATTTCCTTCATCTCTTGTTATTTTATGGCTCCCATGCTTCTTAGTTGTTGGTTTAATGTTCGATTGCCTATGTGAATCCTTATTTATTTATTTATTTTTGTTTTGGTTTCTATTGGTCCATGTTCATGTGTTTCAATGTTTTAGTTGTTTATTTTTTTATCATGTTAAGTGTATTCAGTTAACATCTCTTTTAGTTATTTTACTAACCACATGCTTATAAAATCCTTTGTTTGGTATTAATTATTTTAGGTTGACTTGTATTATTTAGTTTACCATGTTTAGGTTTATTTTGATTGTGTCATTTTATGCACTCATAAGTAATTGCTTTTGGTTTATACGCTCTCTAGCCATTTAGGATAATTCAATTTAGTTTGTGTCGTTAGCTTTGTGCTTTTGCAACCCCATGTTGTAGTTTTATAACTCGGAATTTTTTAAAAAGCCACTGGTTTTTTAAATGAGAGAGCACCAGATTTTTATTTTATTTTTTTTGAGTGAGAAAGCCACTAGATTTTTTAAATGAGACAGCACCAGAATTTTTTTTTAATGAAAAATTCACCAGTTTTTTAGAATGAGGGAGCGCCAGATTTTGTTTTTAATGTTAATCGGAAAGCTAGTGTTTTTAGAAATATTTTAGTTTTAGATATTATTTTAATGTTGATAAAAATTAGAGTTTTAAATATTTTAGTTTTCGATTTTCTTTAATGTTAATGAAAGAATTGAATTTTGTTTATTTTTTTAGTTTTAGATATTATTTTTTTGACACATTACTCTGACTTTATCCATTTGAGAGATCTCTTAGATGGATAATATTATATTATCTTCTCTTCCTCTAATATCTTCCTAAAATGATAAGAATTGTTTTTTCCAAAGTTAACGCCAAGTATTACTATTTCTAGTTATTTTAGATGTTTTTTTTAACAATAAAATCTTATAATAAGATATCAATTCATAATATTTTGTTGTCATGTATGGTACCATCCCACTCTATCAACGTATATTCATCATATTTTATGAAACTTTTAGATATTAACTTGACTTTAAAGTTAAGTTAACCTATAGTAAGAAAATCAAGAAACTTATATGCAATTCAATATGCTGAATTGTTCTCATAATTTTAATTGAGAGATGTCCAATTACAAGCTTTTTAACGACAACAATATAACATATAATTTATTGGAGCTAGAACTATTGCAACTGTTGGCATTAGACTTGCCCTCGAATGCATTTCCCTTAAATGAAATGACTTGTGAGCTTAGTGTTGTCACTTATGATCCATTTTTCCATAGCAGGATTAAGTAATTTGCATACGTCTTGTAAAATTAAATTTTGAATTTCAAAGCCTCTCTAAGGTAATATTTATGATTAATAGAAGCTTAGAACTTTTGAGGTTATCATTATTAATAATAAGCTTATATTTCTTTGAAAATAGAAAGCAGAAGTGGTAAAAAAAACTTTTTATTGTCACATTCCTAGAAAATGCTAAATTTTTGTTGATTTTTTAGGAAGCTTATATAGCACCTATTTTTTAGTTTTGTTATGAAATTTATTATCTTAGGAGGTTACTATATTTGTTGATCAACTTATTTAGCCATATGATTATTCTATTCACCTTTGAGTAGAAAATTATATAAAATTTTCAAAATTTGAGGCATTATGAGTTGAATTAATCTTACCTCAAATATGAAAAACAAAATAGTTATGAAATAGGAATGATATACTAAATCACAAAGTCCAAGTAATTTATTCATACTAATAAAAATTTACCATGTTTACATGGTTGGACATAATAATAAAAGTACTTATTTAGATGTAGGATAATGGAAGAACTGGTAGGTGGATGACCAGAATCTCTAACAATTGTAATAGCAAAGACATTGTACACTTGTAGGATTATGCGGCGGTATTCCAAGGCATGTATAATTTACATAGTTGGGATGTTTTCCTTTGCAATCACTCCCGCATTTTGGTAGAGTAACGCAGGGAAATGCATCTGAGCACACCTTTGCTTCAACTGCAAATTTTATTCATAAATAAAATATTATGGAGAATAAAAACTTATCATAAAAATTAATGGACATAATTATTACTTTATGCCAATTCAAAAAAGAATATGTAAGCTATGAGAATCCAAATCTCAATATGAGGAATATAGGCTATAATCAACCGTTAATAATTTTGATTTTGAGAATTTTATATTAAAATTTTGACTTTTGTAAACTATTTTTCATAACAAAAAATTGACTCTTGAAATGTCCAAATTTCAAGAATTTAAACATGCAAATAATTTTTTGTTTTAAATTTGACATGAATAAAAAAAAAGTGATAGGTTTTTTTAAACATATTATTAGTCTTCATTATTCTTAAAGCAGTGAACAATATTGTAAATGTTATTTTATTTATTTTACTTAATAACTTTATTAACCTACTACAAAATAAAATGATAAAATTTAGATCATATAATTTCAGAGGTTTAGATAAAAGAAACATATGTTGAAAGTGATTAATTAAAATTATACGATGAATTTAATTTATCTTAAAATTAACGTTTCAAAAAAGAAAGAAAATATTCTATCACATGTTAAGAAAGACAAACATGAGGAAGAGGCATGGGAAGAGTAGAAAGTGGCACATGGTAAATAACTTTGATTGTCATCTAAATAAGTCAATAACAACTTCAATAACAATTTTTCTACACTAGAATTGTCTTAACTAATCTATATTTATAAGTCTATTTCTCATAAAACATGTTGATATGATACCATCAAAGGTTCCATTATTGTTCCTCTTTTTTGGTTGGTTGTAACTCTATACGATTTTGAACAATAGGAAATTACGTTTCACACTATCATAAATCTATACCTTTCCTAATTTTGACTAAAAGTTTAACACAAGGTAGCATAAAATAATTTATAGTTATTATTTCAAAATAAATGACAAAATCATTTGGTTATGATATTAACTTTGTTCACTGACTTGAAATAAAAAGATAAAAAAATGAGGTTAACAAATATTATTATGACAAATTAACTTTGTTGTATAATTTCAATCACCAACAATAAAAAAAAATTAAAATATTATTTTCTACCATTCGACGAATTGGCATATAATATGAAGCAACATCAAAATAATCACTTCCACTATATGTGCTTACTAACCAGTTTTTCAACCAAACTAAATAAAATTTTTATAACAAATAAAATGACATGTGTTATAATGTTTTATTAAAAAAATGACATATTGGTTATATCTTTATCTATATTGGCAACACAAAATAATCTAAAAGGCTTGTCAAATATTACTCTAAATGACAAGATAAACCAACCTGAGATAGAAGCAAACAAGAAAAACAAGATGAAGCACATTGCAAATGATTTTGCCATCTCAATCACTTAGTAACAACTTCAATGACAAATTTTACATTCCAAAGCTCTTAGGTTAGTCTATTTATAAGAATCTCATAACACTATTTCCCATTATTTTTACATTTCTTATATTAGAATACAATCTCCCTACATTTAACGACCCTTGGTTTTGTGTCAATTTTAATATATGGTACCATAAGAAGATTTTGGTACATATCTGAGAAATCGCCATTGGATTTGATACTCAATTAAATTATTGGCATTTATAAAAGGACTAATTTGGATGTCAATCTTTAATTACTGATTTTCTTAATCTTACAGTAAATTTCCAAATAAATATCATCTAGAATTTAAAAAAAATAATATGATATAAACTAAAATAATACTAGAAATATAATATTAGGTAAATTATTAGACACCTCCTACAACCAACAAATGTTTGCAAACTCTTAAGAATATTTTTAGAGAATTAAAATAACAAAAATACCCTTATTTCTTTAAAGACAAAACCATGTCTTTATTTATTTACTTTTTTATTCAAATAATCAATCCACCATATATACTTCTATTTGTTTTTCCTTTTTTCTTTTCCTTTTTATATATTTTTCTTTTCATATTTTATTGGTTTCTTCTATTGTTTCTCTTTTCCTTCTTTATCATCGTCTTCCTTTTTTTTTTCTTTTCCTTTTTTATTGTTTGTTTCATTTTTTTTTCATTTCTTCTTATGTCTTTATTTATTTACTTTTTTGTTCAAATAATCAATCCACCATATATACTTCCCTTTGTTTTTCCTTTTGTCTTTTCTTTTTTATATCGTTTTCTTTCATTTTGTATACGTTTCTTCTATTGTTTTTCTTTTCCATCTTTATCATCATCTTCCCTTTTTTTTCTTTTCCTTTTTTATTGTTTGTTTCATTTTTTTTTTTTCATTTCTTTTGTGTTTTCTTATGTTTTTATTTTTAAGGGTCAAAACTCATCATTCTTTTGTTCATCTTGTTTTTCCTTCTTATTGTTCATCTTTTTATTACTTTTCTCTTCTTTTGCTCATGCTTTTATACCATTTTACTATTAATCATCATCTTCTTTTTTCTTTTTTTCCCCAATTTTTCATCCATTAAGGCACACCATTGACCTATAAGAGTAGCCTCTAATTGCTTTTAGGTTTTATTGCTTGTTTTCTCATAGATGGTAAATACATCAAGATTTTCAGCATGGAAACACTCCTGTGTATTTGCCTACTACCAATACCTAGTCATTGCAGTGAGCCATTGTTTTCCTTTCCATTTTGCAAAAGCCTTAAATCTTGTTAAAAGATAAGAAAAAAAACAAAACACTAGTGAAACTTAACAGTAGAGGAGTAATTGACTTACTTTATTCATACTAGAATAGCTAGGTTATAAATAACCAATACAACCAACTCAATTGACAAAAAAATACCAACAATTACATAAAAATAGGACCATGAAGGCATGTTTCTACATACCACTACCACCAAAAAAACAGGAGATAACAAACAAACTTCCTAAAGACTGGGACAAAATAAATGACCCAAAGACTCAACATCAAATAAACAAGTTATCATTGGAGACGTGGTCAAATGAGTAACTACATGATCATATTTTAACACTCTCCATTAAACTAAATATTTTTAACATTTCTACACAACTCTCCCTCAAATTGCATCCTTCGAAGTTTAAACTCCAAGTAACTTCCTCGACTTCAAAAAACTATCCAATTTGAGGGGGTTAGTAAAAATATCAACAACCTCGTCTTCATTTTTCCAGTAAAGATCAAATAACTTCATCTTTCATGAGATCACACAAGAAGTGATATCTCACATCTATGTTCTTGTATCTTCTATGAAAAACAAGATTCTTTGCGAGCTTAATAGTCGAACTACTATCACCAAAAAAATTGAGTAGAACCTGACTGCTTGAACTAAAGTTCCTCAAGAAGTTTCCTTAACCAATGTGCTTGACAAGCACATGAAGTGGCCACTATAAACTTAGCCTCAATTGTTGACAATGTAACTAGTGATTGCTTCTTTGATAACATGAAACAACTGTAAAACCTAGCATAAAGATATATCCAAATGTGCTTCTTCTATCATCTAAATCTCTAATGTAATCATTGTTTGTATAACCAAACAAATTTGATTTTTAATCCCTTTTATAGAAAAGGCTAAAATCAATTGTGGCATGCAAGTGCCAAAGAATCCTTTTCGCAACTAGAAAATGAATTTCTTTTGGACTCTCCATGAATCCACCAATGAGACTCACTGGTCACATTATATTAGGCCTTGTTGTTGTCAAGTACATTAAGCTCCCAACAATTTCCTTATAAAAAGTACTTTTAACCCTTCTTCTTGCTAGATCCATCACAAGCTTCAAACCCTTTTCAATTGGAGTAGTGATGGGATTGCAATTCTTCACTTGAAATATGTCTAAAATTTATTAGGCATGTTTCTTTTGAAAAAATAAAAATTTCAGCAAGACATTGTACTACTTCTATGCTATGAAAATAATGCATCTTACTAAGATCAGACATATCAAACTCAAGCATTATAAACTCCTTAAATGTTTTAAACATGACCCAATCATTTCCCATATAAATTAAATAATCTACATACAAACATATTGTGAGCCTCTTTCTCCATCTCCAATTTTTATGTAAAAATCATGCTCATATGAGCATTTTCTTCCTTCAAAAAATAAGCATGTATATGACTATACCAAGCTCTAGGTGCTTGTTTTAGTCCATATAGAGCCTTTTTTTAGTTTATAAACTTTATGCTCAATGCCTAATTTAACATAACCAAAAGGTTGATCAATAAATATCTCTTCTTGTAAGTCTCCATGTAAGAAGGCCAATTTCACATCCATTTGGAACATGGCCAATGAGTTTTGAGCTGTCAATTCAATCATCAATTTGATTATGTCATGTCTTGCAACAAGAGCAAAAACTTCTTTGTAGTCGATGCCAAACTCTTACTTATAACCTTTAGCAACTAGGTGTGCTTTGTATTTGTCAATTTCACCATTCTTCTTTAGCTTCGTCTTGTAAACCCACATAACACCATTCTTCTAATGGTTGTAATTTCTTCAACCATAACCTTTTGCCACTTTTGTTCTTTGACAACCATTTCAAAAATTGTGAGATCACAATCTAAAAATATAGCAAAATGCATAAATGGGTCCTTAAACTCATTAATTCTTATTACCTCATAGTTTGACATCTATAGACCTCCATTTTGTTTCCTTAGCACATGCCCTATTAGGCGATCTTTTACTACTCCTTAATACTTCCCTAGTAACCCATTGATACTCATACAACTTACTCTTATTTTAACCACCTTGGGGATTTTGGTTGAGGAAGTTGTCTGCCCTTCATTGTGACCCTTGGTAGCCCCAAGTTAGACCTATAATTTTTTTTCTTTTTAGGACAACTCATTTAGGAACACTTTTAGGATACTTACACACTTTTTCAATCACCCTAGGTCACTTAGGCACTTTTTCGATCACCCTAGGTCACTTAGGCACTTTTTTGAATCCCCTAGGCTCACTTAGGTTCACTTGGGCCTATTAGGCATTCGGGCCTATTTAGGTAGGTCTGGCTCATTAGGCACCACTCTAGGCCCATTTAGGCTCACCTAGCCCACGTAAGTAACCTTTTATGTAATTGGTTGTATGACTTGCATGCCTGCATAAGTCCATGACTTGCATGGTTCACTTTTTTTGCATGACTTGTGTGGCTTTCATTTTTATTATTATCTATTTATTTATTTTGCCTATTATTTTACTTTATTTTATTTATTTTATTTTTTTTCTTTTTATTATTTTATCATTTTCTAAAATTCTTTTTCTTTACTTATTTATTTAATTTGGCAAAATATTTTTATTTAATTTAAAAATGTTGTATATATATATATATATATATATATATATCGTGTGTGTGTTTAATCTAATAATTTTACTCATTTTCAAAAACATGTCTTTTTAATATTAATTTAATCTATTAATGTTGAAATAGTGAAGTGGGGTTTGGAGAAGAAAAAAAGGATGAGATGGAAAAAGGTAAACTATTTATAGGGTTTTGGAAAGAATCACAAAGTGGTACGTTGAATGAAGAAGAATGGGCAGTCCTATCGGCAAATGAGATTTTTTAAAAAGAAAAAAAGAAAGAAAAGAAGGTCAACACAACATATAAAAAAGAAAGAAAGGTGAACTAGAGACTTTGGGAAGTGTTTTCAGAAAAAGGAGAGGGGGAAATTTGGAAAAGGTTTTGTTTTGTGGAAATGTTCAATTGATTTTTTGGGAAGGTGGGGGAGCGTTTTGAGCTGTGTGAGGATCAGCTTGCAAAAGAATGAAATGCTGAATCCACTTTTCTTTTATGGGGGGTAGATCCAGCATGTAAAAAAAATAAAAAATGAAGAGAAAATTTGAACACAATATGAACAATTTTAGGTTGGGATTTTGAGAAAAAGAAGTGGTTAGTTTGGAAATTTGGAGATGTAATTGTGAAGAAATGGGAGAACCTACAGTGAGTCATGACTTAAGGCTATCTAGTAGTCATGACCTCACCAAGTTGCTTCATTGTGTTATCTCTCAACCTTGTGAGAATATTGAGCTTGTGCTAAAGTTAGTAGTGGCTTTGACTTATGGGTGAGATGTTGATCGAAGTCAGTAGCAATAGGTATTTTCAATAGAGGCACCATGATATCACATGGGATTGAAACAGTGTGCCTTATTGGGTGATCCTATGGAGGTGTGTTCATGGAAACTATGGTCATAGTAGTTCCTTAAGTGGAACTTCACATAAGCTCTTTAAAAGCTATGACATGTCAGTTAAATGCACAATAGAAGGATCTCTAACTCAAGAATGGTAGAGCTAGTCTTGAAAGACTGATAGTTTTCACCTTGTTAGACTACGAATACTAGTTCATAGGGAGACTGAACACAATGGGTAGTAAGTCACAATCCCAAACACTTAATGTATCTTTGTTATTTATATGGGATACTAGAGTTTAGTTGATTATCTCTAGTGGGATATTGAATCAAATTTAGAATTGGATTTTGAGGGAGTCAATATTCCTATGGGTCTCAATGGTCCCCGTTTTGAGCTCATATACCTTGTTGGCATGGGTTATGATAGTCGGCTTGTCTCTAGGTTCACTTTTGTGCATAAGGACATTTTGGTAATTACAAAGGTTGCATAGGGGTAAGTGACCAAAGTCTAGGCCATGTTGGGTTAATTAATCAATTAGAACCCATTTTGAGCTAGATTAAGTGACTCTAGCCCTTAGTGGGCTCGAGTCACTTAAGCCAAGTAGGAAACCCTATAAATACCCCCATAGGGGTTAGGGTTCCTATAGTTTTTTCTAGAGAGTCGTCTTCCATCTCTAAAGAGAGAAAGAGAGAGAGAGAGAGAGAGAGAGTGTGTCATAACCTTCATTCTTCCTTCCATCCCCACCGGTAGTGTGTCAAGATCAAGGTTCAAGTCATCGAGCGAAAGACTTCGGGTTTATGAGACTTCTATGATTTCGTTCTTCATCTTCACTACATGGATATGATTTGAGAACATCTGAATCAGAGGTATAGTTTTCATTAGCACTTTCTAAATCACTTTAAAGTTTAAAAATAATATTTTTCCAATGTGCATAGGATTTAGAAAAAACCTAGGATAGTTATGCATGTTCCTAACTTGATCCGAGCATAAGAAACGAAGAGATCTGGGTTTTTCCCTTCACCATCAACATACAAACCCACTACCAGTAGTTTAGGTATGGATTCTTTTCATTATTATGTTATACTATGAGACGTTCCAAAGTCAATTAATAATAGTTGTTGTATTATATTATACTTTTAATTATTATATTGTGTTCTATTATACTTTTCCTTATTATACTTTTCAATGATTGTTGTTATATAGTGGTGGTGTCAATTAATTTGAAGTATGAATCGCATTATAATATATCAAGTAACAAGGTGTTTCCTATATTGCGTAATGGTTTTTTTTTTCACTGGTACATTCAAACATGGGTTCCTGAATACAATTCATTTTTAGTTCAAGCTTTATGAGAGTTTTCATGTGGTCACTTATTTTATTTTCATTTAGTTTAATTTTAGTTTTTTTTTCATTTGAATGAAAGTTAGTTTTTATAATTTAGTTTTGATATTTTAGTCTTGTTTTTTTTTTAGTTGAATAAAAGATACGGTTTTGATATTTTTGTTTTGTTTTTTTACTAGGTGGAAAAGTGGGTTCTTTTAAATACTTTAATTTTTATTTTTATTTTATAGTTTTGGATGAATTTTGGTTGATAATGGATTTTTTTTTTTTTAAATTTGGCTTTGGGTAAAGTTAGGTGATAATGGAAAAAATGGAACTTGCATGATGTTCCAAATTCAATTAATAATAGTCATTGTACTATATTATACTTTTAATTATTATATTGTGTTATATTATACTTTTCATTATTATACTTTTCAATAATTGTTGTGTATAGTGGTGGTATCAGTTAATTTCAAGTATGAATTGCATCATAATATATCAAGTAACAAGGTGTTTACTATATTGTGTAATGGTTTTTTTTTCATTGATACATCCTGACATGGGTTCCTGAATACAATTCATTTTTAGTTTGGGCCTTGTGAGAGTTTTCATGTGGTCAATGTGGGCTATTGCTTTATTTAATTTTTGTTTAGTTTAATTTTAGTTTTTTTTTCATTTGAATGAAAGTTAGTTTTTATAATTTAGTTTTGATATATGTATATATTTGCTAGGTGGAAAACTGGGTTCTTTTAAATACTTTTAGTTTTTTTTTTTTTAAGTTTTGGATGAATTTTGGTTGATAATAGAAAATTCAGTTTTTTTTAAAAAAAAAAATTAGTTTTAGGTAATGTTAGGTGATAATGGAAAAATTGGAACTCGCAAATTGTAGTTTTGAATATTGGGTGAGAATGGAAAAATTAGATTTTTGTAAACTTTAGTTTTGAATGAATTTTGGATGATAGTGGAAATTTTTTTTTTTTTTTTAAATTTAGTTTTGGTTAATGTTAGGTGACAATGGGAAATTTGGAATTTGCAAATTTTAGTTTTGAATTTCGGATGATAGTGGAAAAGTAATTTTTAAAATTTTATTTTTGGTTAATTTTGGATGATAGTGGCAAATTATTATTATTATTATTATTATTTAAGTTTTAGATGAATTTTGGATGATAGTGGATTTTTTTTATAAAAAAAAATTAGTTTTGGAATCTTGAATGATAGTGAAAAGTGATAAATATAATGACTTTTTTTTTAAAGACAAAAAATCGTGTACGAAGTTAATAAAAGTTTCTATTTTAAAATGTAAGTTTTAGTTAATTTTTTAATGTTAATAGGAAAGTGTTTTTTATATATAAAAAAATAGTTTTAGATATTATTTTAATGTAGATAAAAGTTAAAGTTTTAAAAATTTTAGTTTTCGATTTTCTTTAATGTGAATGAAAGAATTAAATTTTGTTTATTTTTTAGTTAGTCTAATTGTCACACAATTCCAGATCTCTCATTCAAGGATTTGAATCTTTGAATTATGGGTTGAAGACCTTTACCCTTTTGGAGTGACTAAATGATCTACAAGGAAACAAATGATTTACTATGGAGCAATAGGGAGTTGTTATGTTGCAGACATGGATCAAGTTGTTAGGTGCTGGAGATTAAGCCTTTAGGGTAAAAAGTGATAAGGTAAATCTGTGTAACTTGATTTCTAATAGTGGATTTAGATTAGTAGGTCTTAGACCTAGTGGCTTTTTATCTCCACTGTTTATGGAGGTTTTCAATATAAAAATCTTGTGTCTCATTGCATATTTTTTTATTTCTACTTATATTCTAACTGATGATATTAGTAACCTTATGATTGATTGGTTAGTTCATTATCAAGGTTATTGGGTTAGTTATCCTGGTGGTTCTGGTTGTTATACATATAACCAATTATTGTTTTCCCTAACTACTCTCGAGATATCTTTTGATTGATTTGTTGGGATTGTTATTGAGTTTGTTAGGTTGGTTAATACGTTAGTTATTGTTATCCCCAACTTATCTATTTATATTTCAAATATTAAAAATTGTATTATCTTTATTCCTAAACAATTATAGGGCATCCTAAAATTAAAAATCATTTTTTTATAAAACTAAAGATTTTGGATATAATCCATTTAGTTATTTGGGGTATCCCTAATATCTATTGGAATAAGAAAAAGTTGATTATAATTTATAAACATTTATTTAAATTTTTAAATCATTCATTCACCCCCTCCCCCCTCTAAGTGTTCCCTATTAGACTTTCAATTGTTATTCAAGTGGTATTAAGAGCAATACTGTAGATCCTCCATTTTGTCCCTTTAGCACATACCTTATTAGGTGATCTTTTAGTATGCTATAGTAGTTCCTTGGTAGCCCATGTTACTCGTACAACTAACCTTTTTGAGTCACCTTGGAGACTCTGATTGAGGGATTTATCTGACCCCTTATCGTGACCCTTGGCAGCCTTGAGTTAGGCCAAGGATTTTCCTTTCTTTTTAGGACAACTCATTTAAATACACTTTTAGGATAACATATCTAGGCCCATTTAGTTGCACTTGGCCCACTTAGGCTCACCTAGGCCCATTTTGCCACAACTTGGCCCACTTAGGTTTACCTAGTCCTGCTTAGGTCACCTTTTTGGCACATCTTGCATGTCTCACATGGCTTACATGACCTGCATGGCTTGCATGGCTCTTTTTATATAGTTGCATGACTTGACTTTTTATTATTATATTTTTGTTTATTTTATTTATTATCTTATCTATTTCCTCATTTATTTTATTTTCTTGTTAGTTTGTCATTTTTTTCGTAATACTTGTCCTTATTCATCTATTTTAAATTAATAATTTTGTTTAAATATTTTTTTATTATTTAATTTAACCTAGTAATTTTGTAAAATGTTTTATTTAATCTAATAACTTAGAAAAACACTTTTATTTAATCTAAGAATTTTGTAAAATCTTTATTTATTTATTTATTATTATTATTATTATTATTATTATTATTATTAGGGAAGTACACCAATGGAAAGATAAGAAGGTGCTTACGGTTTGAAACTCGAAGAGGGTAGCTAGCTACCATAGTGATTCGAAGAGCAAACATATGGAAGAAATGAATGGAGCCATGTTATGAGGAGGATTCGGCTTACATATGAAAAAGGAAATGATGAGCGAAAAAGAAAGGATTCAGCCGCATTTTGGGAAGAGGAATCACGCTGGTCTAAGGGAAAATTTTTCAACACATCTCAAGAAGGATATTCAAGAGGGTTTTGGGATATTTTAGTTGGCGTCTTTTAGGAAAGAAATGAGGGGGGCTGGTAAAAGGAAGGGTTCGAGTACACCATATGGAGGATCAAGGACGTTTTTTGCGAAAAAGATCACAGGTTTTTTGCAAAACATCGGCAACGTTCTGAGTGAGTATCTGCTGTGGGATTAAAGAAAGGAAGAGAAGCTTTTTTTTGGAAGGGAACGAGGCTGGTTTTCTGGGGAAGATATTGATTTGGTGAAAGGAGGAGAAAGAAACATAGAAAAGGTGGGATTTTTCGGCCGAGACCGAGAGAAAGGTGATGTCAAGTATTCTGGACGGTTATTTTTCAGAGGAGATTCAGGCTGTTTCAAAAAGGATTTGGGACAGGTTACAATCTCTAGGAAAAAACTAGATAGGACGCCACTTGGAAAAGGGAGATGGGGCACTATTGACATTGCGGACACACACAGGAAAGCTCCCTCTCGGCACAGCACAGGTTTGTTAATTCTCTGAATATTTCTAAGGTTAGATTTCCTTCATCTCTTGTTATTTTATGGCTCCCATGCTTCTTAGTTGTTGGTTTAATGTTTGATTGCCTATGTGAATCCTTATTTATTTATTTATTTTTGTTTTTGTTTCTATTGGTCCATGTTCATGTGTTTCAATGTTTTAGTTGTTTATTTTTTTATCATGTTAAGTGTATTCAGTTAACATCTCTTTTAGTTATTTTACTAATCACATGCTTATAAAATCCTTTGTTTGGTATTAATTATTTTAGGTTAACTTGTATTATTTAGTTTACCATGTTTAGGTTTATTTTGATTGTGTCATTTTATGCACTCATAAGTAATCCTAAATCTCTAGCCATTTAGGATAATTCAATTTAGTTTGTGTCGTTAGCTTTGTGCTTTTGCAACCCCATGTTGTAGTTTTATAACTCGAAATTTTTTAAAAACACTGGTTTTTTAAATGAGAAAGCACCAGATTTTTATTTTATTTTTTTGAGTGAGAAAGCCACTAGATTTTTTAAATGAGACAGCACCAGAATTTTTTTTTAATGAAAAATTCACCAGTTTTTTAGAATGAGGGAGCGCCAGATTTTGTTTTTAATGTTAATCGGAAAGCTAGTGTTTTTAGAAATATTTTAGTTTTAGATATTATTTTAATGTAGATAAAAATTAGAGTTTTAAATATTTTAGTTTTCGATTTTCTTTAATGTTAATGAAAGAATTGAATTTTGTTTATTTTTTAGTTTTAGATATTATTTTTTTGACACATTACTTTGACTTCATCCATTTGAGAGATCTGAGATGGATAATATTATATTCTCTTCTCTTCCTATAATATCTTCCTAAAATGATAAGAATTGTTTTTTTCCAAAGTTACGTATACAACATTTAAATGCCAAGTATTACCATTTCTAATTATTCTAGATGTTTTTTTTAACATAAATCTTATAATAAGATATCAATTCATAATATTTTGTTGTCATGTACGGTACCATCCCACTCGATTAACGTATATTCATCTTATTTTATGAAACTTTTAGATATTAACTTGACTTTAAAGTTAAGTTAACCTATAGTAAGATAATCAAGAAACTTATATGCAATTCAATAAGCTGAATTGTTCTCATAATTTTAACTAAGAGATGTCCAATTACAAGCTTATTAACAACAACAATATGACATATAATTTATTGGATTTAGAACTGTTGCAACTGTTGGCATTAGACTTGCCCTCGAATGCATTTCCCTTAAATGAAATGACTTCGTGAGCTTAGTGTTGTCACTTATGGTCCATTTTTCCATAGTAGGATTAAGTAATTTGCATACGTCTTGTAAAATTAAATTTTGCCATATCATCTACCGTTATGGGATCCCCCATGACTTGATTTATGATAGAAGGGCACATTTTCGATCTGAGGTTGAAACTTTGCTACAAAAACACTACATTTCGCATCACAGATTATCAACATATAGGCCACAAACTAATGGAGTAGTAAAGGATGCAAATGAGAATATAAAGAAGATTTTGAGGAAAACGGTTGAGAGTTCTAGAGATTGGTCAAAGAAGCTCTCTTTCACTTTATGGGCTTATCACACATCTTTTCGCACTTCTACAAGATCTACACCTTACGCCTTGGTGTATCGCATGGAGACCATGTTACCTATTGAGATTAAGATAGGTTCATTGAGAGTAGCCTTTAAGTAGCAGATTTATGAGACAGAGTACGCTCAAGCTTGATTTGATCAACTTAATATTTTAGACGAGAGGAGGTTGACAACCGCAAACCATATTCAGGCCTATAAGAGAAAAATGACCCGTTCCTTTAAGAAACAAGTCAAGCTGAGACTATTACAGATGGGGGATTTCATTCTAAGGATTCTCAAAGGTTTGATTGGAAACGCCAAAGGAAAGTTTAGACTTAGCTAGAGTGGACCTTACGTCATCTGGGAGTTGACTTCAAAGGGAGCTTCATGATTGACTAACCTAGATGGAAACCAATTTTCAGAGCTAACCAAAGTGGATCAGCTAAAGAAGTATTACGTTCGAGATCATGGTCAAATGATGGGTGGCCACCATTTCAGTTAGCATCATACCTTATCTCACCCATTTCACTCATAACCCATTACTAGCCTCTTGGGCCTCACGAGGTACATTATAGTCTTTCTTTCTTAGAGCTCTACTTACCTTTCATCACCTAGGTAGGGGCCCTTAGTTGTGTATGCATGCTTTACATGGATGGTCTTGTGAGTTTTGGACTCTTATTACCATCTTACCATACAATTGTCGTTATGTTTCATTATTACTCCTTTTCCATCCATTTCCATGTTTTTATCTTCGCTTCTTTCATCTCACTCTCCTTATTTCCTCTCATTAACAACTTGTATTATTTAGTTTACCATGTTTAGGTTTATTTTGATTGTGTCATTTTATGCACTCATAAGTAATCCTAAATCTCTAGCCATTTAGGATAATTCAATTTAGTTTGTGTCGTTAGCTTTGTGCTTTTGCAACCCCATGTTGTAGTTTTATAACTCGAAATTTTTTAAAAACACTGGTTTTTTAAATGAGAAAGCACCAGATTTTTATTTTATTTTTTTGAGTGAGAAAGCCACTAGATTTTTTAAATGAGACAGCACCAGAATTTTTTTTAATGAAAAATTCACCAGTTTTTTAGAATGAGGGAGCGCCAGATTTTGTTTTTAATGTTAATCGGAAAGCTGGTGTTTTTAGAAATAGTTTTAGATATTATTTTAATGTAGATAAAAATTAGAGTTTTAAATATTTTAGTTTTCGATTTTCTTTAATGTTAATGAAAGAATTGAATTTTGTTTATTTTTTTAGTTTTAGATATTATTTTTTTGACACATTACTTTGACTTTATCCATTTGAGAGATCTCTTAGATGGATAATATTATATTGTCTTCTCTTCCTCTAATATCTTCCTAAAATGATAAGAATTGTTTTTTCCAAAGTTAATGCCAAGTATTACTATTTCTAGTTATTTTAGATGTTTTTTTTTAACAATAAAATCTTATAATAAGATATCAATTCATAATATTTTGTTGTCATGTATGGTACCATCCCACTCTATCAACGTATATTCATCATATTTTATGAAACTTTTAGATATTAACTTGACTTTAAAGTTAAGTTAACCTATAGTAAGAAAATCAAGAAACTTATATGCAATTCAATATGCTGAATTGTTCTCATAATTTTAATTGAGAGATGTCCAATTACAAGCTTTTTAACGACAACAATATAACATATAATTTATTGGAGCCAGAACTATTGCAACTGTTGGCATTAGACTTGCCCTCGAATGCATTTCCCTTAAATGAAATGACTTTGTGAGCTTAGTGTTGTCACTTATGATCCATTTTTCCATAGCAGGATTAAGTAATTTGCATACGTCTTGTAAAATTAAATTTTGAATTTCAAAGCCTCTCTAAGGTAATATTTATGATTAATAGAAGCTTAGAACTTTGAGGTTATCATTATTAATAATAAGCTTATATTTCTTTGAAATAGAAAGCAGAAGTGGTAAAAAAAACTTTTTATTGTCACATTCCTAGAAAATCCTAAATTTTTGTTGCTTTTTAGGAAGCTTATATAGCACCTATTTTTTAGTTTTGTTATGAAATTTATTATCTTAGGAGGTTACTATATTTGTTGATCAACTTATTTAGCCATATGATTATTCTATTCACCTTTGAGTAGAAAATTATATAAAATTTTCAAAATTTGAGGCATTATGAGTTGAATTAATCTTACCTCAAATATGAAAAACAAAATAGTTATGAAATAGGAATGATATACTAAATCACAAAGTCCAAGTAATTTATTCATACTAATAAAAATTTACCATGTTTACATGGTTGGACATAATAATAAAAGTACTTATTTAGATGTAGGATAATGGAAGAACTGGTAGGTGGATGACCAGAATCTCTAACAATTGTAATAGCAAAGACATTGTACACTTGTAGGATTATGCGGCGTATTCCAAGGCATGTATAATTTACAAAGTTGGGATGTTTTCCTTTGCAATCACTCCCGCATTTTGGTAGAGTAACGCAGGGAAATGCATCTGAGCACACCTTTGCTTCAATTGCAAATTTTATTCATAAATAAAATATTATGGAGAATAAAAACTTATCATAAAAATTAATGGACATAATTATTACTTTATGCCAATTCAAAAAAGTATATGTAAGCTATGAGAATCCAAATCTCAATATGAGGAATATAGGCTATAATCAACCGTTAATAATTTTGATTTTGAGAATTTTATATTAAAATTTTGACTTTTGTAAACTATTTTTCATAACAAAAAATTGACTCTTGAAATGTCTAAAATTCAAGAATTTAAACATGTAAATAATTTTTTGTTTTAAATTTGACATGAATAAAAAAAGTGATAGGTTTTTTTAAACATATTATTAGTCTTCATTATACTTAAAGCAATGAACAATATTGTAAATGTTATTTTATTTATTTTATTTTAATAACTTTATTAACCTAGTACAAAATAAAATGATAAAATTTACTAGATCGTATAATTTCAAAGGTTTAGATAAAAGAAACATATGTTGAAAGTGATTAAAATTATACAATGAATTTAATTTATCTTAAAATTAACGTTTCAAAAAAGGAAGAAAATATTCTATCACATGTTAAGAAAGACAAACATGAGGAAGAGGCATGGGAAGTGTAGAAAGTGGCACATGGTAAATAACTTTGATTGTCATCTAAATAAGTCAATAACAACTTCAATAACAATTTTTCTACACTAGAATTGTCTTAACTAATGTATATTTATAAGTCTATTTCTCATAAAACATGTTGATATGATACCATCAAAGGTTCCATTATTGTTCCTCCTTTTTGGTTGGTTGTAACTCTATACGATTTTGAACAATAGGAAATTACGTTTCACACTACCATAAATCTATACATTTCCTAATTTTGACTAAAAGTTTAACACAAGGTAACATAAAATAATTTATAGTTATTATTTCAAAATAAATGACAAAATCATTTGGTTATGATATTAACTTTGTTCACTGACTTGAAATAAAAAGATAAAAAAATGAGGTTAACAAATATTATTATGACAAATTAACTTTGTTGTATAATTTCAATCACCAACAATAAAAAAAAAATTAAAATATTATTTTCTACCATTCGACGAATTGGCATATAATATGAAGCTACATCAAAATAATCACTTCCACTATATGTGCTTACTAACCAGTTTTTCAACCAAACTAAATAAAATTTTTATAACAAATAAAATGACATGTGTTATAATGTTTTATTTAAAAAATGACATATTGGTTATATCTTTATCTATATTGGCAACACAAAATAATCTAAAAGGCTTGTCAAATATTACTCTAAATGACAAGATAAACCAAGGAAAATTTGGAATTTGCAAATTTTAGTTTTAAATTTTGGATGATAGTGGCAAATTATTTTTTTGTTTTTTTTTTTTCAGTTTTAGATGAATTTTGGATGATAGTGGATTTTTTTTTCTTAAATTTTAGTTTTGGAATCTTGAATGATAGTGAAAAGTGATAAATATAATGACTTTTTTTTTGAAAGACAAAAAATCATGTAGGAGGTTAATAAACGTTTCTCTTTTAAAATGTAAGTTTTAGTTAATTTTTTAATGTTAATAGGAAAGTGTTTTTTTATTAAAAAAAAAAAGTTTTAGATATTATTTTAATGTAGATAAAAGTTAGAGTTTTAAAAATTTTAATTTTCGATTTTCGTTAATGTTAATGAAAGAATTAAATTTTGTTTATTTTTTAGTTAGCGTAATTGTCATACCATTCCAGATCTCTCATTCAAGAATTTGAATCTTTGAATTATGGGTTGAAGACCTTTATCCTTTCGGAGTGACTAAATGATCTACAAGGAAGCAAATGATTTACTAGGGAGCAATATGGAGTTGTTATGTTCCAAACATGGATCAAGTTGTAGGTGCTGGAGATTAAGCCTTTTGGGTAAAAAGTGATAAGGTAAATATGTGTAACTTGATTTCTAATAGTGGATTTAGATTAGTAGGTATTAGACCTAGTGGCTTTTTATCTCCACTGTTTGTGGGGGTTTTCCATATAAAAATCTTGTGTCTCATTGCATATCTTTTTATTCCTGCTTATATCCTAATTGATGATATTAGTAACCTTATGATTGATTGGTTAGTTGATTAACGAGGTTATTGGGTTAGTTATCTTGGTGGTTGTGGTTGTTATACATATAACCAATTATTGTTTTCCGTAACTACTCTCAAGATATCTTTTGATTGATTTGTTGGGATTGTTATTGAGTTTGTTAGGTTGGTTATTATGTTAGTTAACTTATCTATTTATATTTCAAATATTAAAAATTATATTATCTTTATTCCTAAACAATAATAAGGCATCCAAAAAGTTAAAAATCATATTTTTATAAAACTAAAGATTTTGGATATAATCCATTTAGTTATTTGGATATCCCTAATATCTATTGGAGTAAGAAAAAGTTGATTATAATTTATAAACATTTATTTAAATTTTTAAATCCTTCATTCACCCCCTCCCCCCTCTAAGTGTTCCCTATTAGACTTTCAATTGTTATTCGAGTGGTATTAAGAGCAATACTGTAGACCCTCCATTTTGTCCCTTTAGCACATACCTTACTAGATGATCTTTTAGTATGCTATAGTTGTTCCTTGGTAGCTCATGTTACTCGTACAACTAACCTTTTTGAGCCACCTTGGAGACTCTAGTTGAGGGATTTATCTAACCACTTACCATGACCCTTGGCAGTCTTGAGTTAGGCCTAGGATTTTCCTTTCTTTTTAGGACAACTCATTTAGATACACTTTTAGGATAACATATCTAGGCCCATTTAGGTGCACTTGGCCCACTTAGGCTCACCTAGGCCCATTTTGCCACACCTTGGCCCACTTAGGTTTACCTAGTCCTGCTTAGGTCACCTTTTTAGCACATCTTGCATGTCTCACATGACTTGCATGGCTCGCATGGCTTGCATGGCTCGTTTTTATATAGTTGCATAACTTGACTTTTTATTATTATATTTTTATTTATTTTATTTATTATCTTATCTATTTCCTCATTTATTTTATTTTCTTGTTAGTTTGTCATTTTTTTTGTAATACTTGTCCTTGTTCATCTATTTTAATTTAATAATTTTGTTTAAATATTTTTTTATTATATAATTTAACCTAGTAATTTTGTAAAATGTTTTATCTAATCTAATAACTTTGTAAAACACTTTTATTTCATTTAATAATTTTCTAAAACACCTTTATTTAATCTAAGAATTTTGTAAAATCTTTATTTATTTATTTATTTATTATTATTATTATTATTATTATTATTATTATTTTATTTAATCTACTAACTTTGAAATTTTGTAGGGAAGTACACCAATGGAAAGATAAGAAGGTGCTTAGCGTTTGAAACTCGGAGAGGGTAGCTATCATAGTGATGCGAAGAGCAGAGACATATGGAAGAAATGAATGGAGCCACGTTATGAGGAGGATTTGGCTTACATATGAAAAAGGAAATGATGAGCGAAAAAGAAAGAATGTAACTCGCCTTTTGGAAAAGGAATCACGTGATGATGGAAAGAGGCTTCAGCAATGTTCTGGGTCAATGGATACTTTAGATAGAAAAAGAAAAGATATGTTATATTTTAAGAAGAATTGAGGCGGCATATAAAATATACAGACTGTATTCTGGAAGGGATTCAGCGGGGGAATTCTTGGAAGGAAAAGACACTATTTTTTGGAGAGATTCAGCAGCATTTTGGGAAGAGGAATCACGCTGGTCTATGGGAAAAGTTTTCAACACATCTCAAGAAGGATATTCAAGAGGGTTTTGGGAAATTTTGGTTGGCGTCTTTTAGGAAAGGAATGAGGGGAGCTGGTAAAAGGAAGGATTCGAGTACACCATATGGAGGATCAAGGACGTTTTTGGCAAAACATCAGCAACGTTCTGAGTGAGTATCTGCTTTGGGATTAAAGAAAGAAAGAAAAGCTTTTTTTTTTTGGAAGGGAACGAGGCTGGTTTTCTGGGGAAGAGGAAATTTTGAACGTTCGAGGGAGTGATTTTGAAGAGATATCAAGTATTCTGGACGGTTATTTTTCAGAGGAGATTCAGGCTGCTGTTTTGGAGTGAATGAATCCATGTTTCAAAAAGGATTTGGGACAGGCTACAATCTCTGGAAAAAACTAGATAGGACGCCACTTGGAAAAGGGAGATGGGGGCACTATTGACATTGCGGACACACACAGGAAAGCTCCCTCTCGGCACAGCACAGGTTTGTTAATTCTCTGAATATTTCTAAGGTTAGATTTCCTTCATCTCTTATTATTTTATGGCTCCCATGCTTCTTAGTTGTTGGTTTAATGTTCGATTGTTTATGTGAGGCCTTAATATTGCCTATGTGAATCCTTATTTATTTATTTATTTATTTATTTTTGTTTTGGTTTCTATTGGTCCATGTTCATGTGTTTCAATGTTTTAGTTGTTTATTTTTTTATCATGTTAGTGTATTCAGTTAACATCTCTAAGGTGGTCTCCTATTTATTTCTCTCTAATTCATGGTTTTAATACCTCCTAGTTGTTGTTAGTGTTTGGCCTTATTAATTTTAGGATTAGTTTCCAATGATCTATT